>NW_010527423.1:0-2069 GCF_000687285.1 Phaethon lepturus
AGGGCAGCGTCGCGCCGGGCGAGCGGGAGGTCTGAGCCAGGCTGCTCCTCTTGGGTGCCCTTGGTTGTCGGTACGGCGAGAGGCACACGATAAACCTGCGGCTAACCGCAGTAACTGGGGCACAAAGACCCCCCGTTACAGCCGGGAGGGTTATGAACACCGGGTCCCTGCACCCAGGCACCTTCAAGCGTGCATCTCCGTGGAACCGTGTCCCTCTGACAATTTAGGGTTGCAACAGGTCGAGATGAGGAGGACGGGACTGACAGACAGACAGACAGGCAAAGAGCACAGGTACAGGAGTGCCATTTTCCTCAGCAAGCCGGGCTAAAAGTCACCTCTGCAGAGCCATGTTCATGTTGCTTTGGGTCCTGAGCCCTGTCTCCATGGTAATTAACTCTTTAACTGTCTTTACACCGACGAGTGATTTAAGGAATGTCTGCTTAGCTTAATAAAGAGCTGGCTAAAGAAGAAACTTGACCACAGTCTTTAAGCACCTGTGCAGGGAGGTGATGCGTGATATTAAATAGGTCTTTGCAGGAGCTGATGAAGACACCACGATGCCCAGCACTGAAAATTCAGCAAATTTCAACCCAAAAATGCAACGAGCACTTCGCGTGTAAACTTTGCTTTGCTAGACAGCACAGTTGGCTGCCTAGATTACCGAGAGACCTGGTGGGCTCAGCGCCGCTCGGAGTCAGGTCACCCACAAGTGGTTGGCGTCCTCTGCGGACGAGCAGGGAAACCCCAGCGTTTGTGCTTACACAGGTGCTCAAATGAGAAAATTTGCAGAAATCCCTCCAGTCCTCAATCTGCAGGTGAGCAGAGCAGGGCAGGAGAAGGGCTGTCCTGGGCAGGGGGTGGTGGGTGGACAGACCCTCAGAGAAAGCAAGCAGTGCATGGAGCAGGAGGAGAACCTGGGAGAGGAGATGATAAAGCTAAGGGAACCAAAGCTAGAGAAAGAAGTTGAGCAGAAGTCCTTTAAAAAAGGCACAGAGGAAGGCCGGCTGCAGGCAGGCCCTCACAGCACGCTCTGACGCAGGCGTATTGGCTGTGCACGGAACTAATTGCTTTTCCTCGTCACGTCTGCGGGCACAAATGTACGCTTTGAGTTCTCCCATCATGGTCACTTCGCATTCTTCAGCTTCCCTCTGAATTGCAGCTTTACCTTATCTCTGTAAGTACGATAGAGGGAAGAAATTCTACATGGAGGAAAGCAATTAAAAATGCTCGTTTTTTCTTAAGTTGTTGAAAAGGCAAAACTGACATCACTTCTTAGCGCAGCGTGTGCTCAGGAAAGATCCAGTTCAGAGCAAGGACGTGGAAATACGTGGTGGCCACCTCACCCGCAGGACCAGCAGCGTGGAGCTGGCCACGTCTGGCAGCTCCCAGCTTTGCAGAAACCCAGATGTCCATGACACCAAAGGACCCCGAAGGAGACTTAAAGCAGCATTTTGCAAGACAGCCCAAGCCGCGCCGGGCACCCGGTGCTCCTGCCAGCCGTAGCCGTGGGGTCTTGCAGGTAACGGGGAGCTTGCAAGTCTCTGAGCTGGCCTGGCAGGGCCCTGGGGATGGTGCCTGAGCACCGAGAGCACCCAGGCACATTTTCTGCTCCGTGCCCCGTGAGCCTTCACACCTGGCTAGCCGCCCGGCCGGCAACTCGGTCCAGAGATTTCTCAGTAATCCTTGGAGGTGTTTACTTTACTGTCTCATGCTATGTATTTGCATACATCTAATTTACAGTTCCCGTCATGTAACTGCCTGGGTAATTGGGCAGCTGGTCTCAGAAATGCTGATTTACCGCTCTGCTGATGACATAATGTGCGTCTGCACTTGCGAGAGGCAGCCGTGAAATCCCTCCCTCCCGAACTGAATTCCTCTATTGATTATTGCTTCATTGGATTAATATTACCGTGACCCGCTGTTTTACCCAGCGCGTTTAACACACCGTCAAGAACGTACCCATGCAGCTCTTTCGCCACAAACCGCTTTTCCCGCGTGGGGCACGTGCATCTCCCCCGCCTTGGCACTCTTGCAGGGAAAGAATAATCCCTGCCCGCTGGGACGGCAAG
>NW_010527424.1:0-6430 GCF_000687285.1 Phaethon lepturus
CTGGGCACACTGCCGGCTCATGTTCAGTATCTTTATTCTTAAGAACATACACATGCTTGCAAATGTGTGTTTGTTCATCTCTGAGCATTAAACATACCAAATTAACTCACTTTTATTTCCCCTTCCTTCTGCCACATTTCCAGAAAGGCCCTATAATCCCATCGCTTTCATCAAATTTTCAGCTAAACGTTGTAAATCCACTTACATTAAAATAAAGGAAAATACATGTGAATTATAGTGACAGTCGGTGATACAGTAATATTCTGATGTCAGAAAGTTCAGTTTACTCTTTAAATATCACTTCCATCTGATAGCTCTATCTACATTAGTTTGTGTGCTTAGTAGACTAATTATGAACATTTACTTTTCTCTTTGTAGTAAGATTAGTTTTCTTGACTATATATCAACTCTCTTCAGAGTTTGGCATCCAGTAATTTAACACTTTTCATTAAAGTCATTTGGTAGATACAAGTGATTAATTTTTTTAAAAAGAAAATACAACTGCTACACAGTTAATTGTCTTTCCCACTATGATATTATCTGGGGAAAAAAAGGACATCTCTTTCATAAACAAATACACTAATTTATTAACATTGCAAAGAACTGGAAAAGTTGTACTGGAAAAACATATGCATTAAAAGTGCATTTTAATTTTGAGAGATCTGGAAGCAAAAATACCCTATACCTTGGCCTAAATATGCAATTTTATTAGGTGCTTTTAAAGCAATTTTTCACTTGCTGGAAGTGATGGAAATCATAGAGTCCCAAGTAAAAATAATGATATGGAATGGCACTGAACAGTACCCACTGAACTAAAGGTTAAATCTTCCATATGCTCCAGTAGCATCAAGATTTCATTCATGATTCTCTCCCCCATCCCACTGGGGTTGCAGTGTTTAGTTGCCTGCCGGGTTAAACCACAACACTCCCTAACAGTTCCATTTGCCTTAATCCAGTTTCTAGACTTCCCAACCTGAATTTTGTCATTTAAAATCTTTTTGTGTGACTGCTATTAATGTCATATAAAATGAATCCAGAAGTGTTTAAAAAAAGGCATTTTATTTTCTTAAGCACTGTATCATCCATGTAATGACAAAATGACTCTCTCATTTTCCTCCAACCATTACATTTTGCCATCAAGAACTGACATGCTCAATGGTTGTCATCTAGTTTTGAAATACTGCACATTTAGTTCTGTTTCACTCTGGTATCCTTAACTACTTTCAGTGTTACCTATGCAAATTAATACAATACTTATGATCATATTTTTAGAATGGCAAAACACAAACCAATTATTTTAACTTGCACTTTTCAAGGAAGTGGAAAAAATGATCCATCAAAAAACCCACAACAAACCAACATAGAAAGCTTCAACCATATTTTGAAAGCTGAATATTTGACTGCTGAATACTTTAACAAATGTTTGAGACAGGTTATTTTCCAAATACTGCAGAAAATCACTTAAAACTGGCTGGGTATTGATTCATTTTAGGAAACAGCAAATAAGTAAAGATGCTAATCAGCTATATGTTCTTTTCCTGTAAGGTGTGGAAAATAGCAAAGACTCAGAAGTACAAAATGAAGGTGTCATAAAAGCCAGTTTCCTGATTAATGTAGTAGACTGGACTGGTATGGCTGTGGAGAAGGGGTTTCCATTATATATCAAATAAATTACAAGTATTTTTGAAACAATTAAAATAAAAATTCAAAACACCTTTTATGGTGGAATAAACACCCAAAATAGAAATAGTATTCCACAGTGAACATTAGCAACACTAGCACTCTTAGAAAAATAGATAATAAAGGGTCAGTCACTCTAACTACATTTTTTATTAGCTTTCCAAGGGGAAGATTTGCATTATTATGTTATGGCATTAGCTTCTGCAAAAGTGCTAATGAAAGGGATTCTTCTTCTAACAATCATAAGTCAGAAAATTATGATTTCCAATGCATGATTTTAAACAAAAGCTCTAAAAGATGGGAGACATATTTAGAGAAACTTAACAGGAAGATATAAAATGTTAAAATTTTTTTTCTAAGAACTCAGGTAAAGAATTGGTTGAGAGAAGTGCGTTCAAAATATGACCTCATTCATTTAATATGCTGCTGCTTCTTCACAGCTCACTTTACTTAGAAGAACTAATTTTTCTAGTTTTACCTACAAGCTAAAAAGCTAAATCCAGCAGTTTCTATTTTTGTTTTGAACTATTACCCACATAGTATGGACCACTTCACTCAATCAGAAATAATGGATTTTCCCCCCCATAACAGCAATATATACTTCCCACTCACTGGAATGAGTTAGCAACATGATCACAGCATTATTTTACTGTTGAATAAGTAGAAATTTTGATGTTGCTGCCTTGTTCTTTTTGAAGGTAAAATAGTATTTTTATATAACTTAAATGAGGCTGAAATATTATTTTTAAGGTAACTAAAATATTTTAAACATCTGTTGATCTGAACTGGGAAAAATGAAAAATTTTATATATATATGCTCAAATACTGTCCATGATGTAGTCCCCTCGCACCTTACATTGTATATTTTTTATACCAAGAAGATAAAGATATATCCTTACCATAGTTGAGAGCTTCTGGAGCAGTCCACTTGATAGGAATCTGCTTTAAGCCTGATGATGAATAAACTCCATCATCCTCTTGACGAGACATTCCAAAATCGCTTATTTTCAAAATGTTGTTTTCATCTACCAAGCAGTTCCTTGCAGCCAGGTCTCTAAGTTAGAACAAGAAATAACCCCCCCATACTTTCACACATTTGAAACTACTAAAAGTCATTTAAAATGTGAAGAAAAATCTTAAGTAGTCTATTAGGTCTGGCTGGGATGGTGTCAACTTTCTTCATAGCAGCCCATATGGTACTGTGTTTTGGATTTGACTAAAACAATATTGATAACAGACCAATGTTTTAGCTATTGATGAACAGTGCTTGCATAGTGTCAAGGCCTTCTCTCTTTCTCACTCTGTCCCTGTCAATGAGTAAGCTAGGGATGGGCAAGAGGTTGGGAGAGGACACAGCTGGGACAGCTGACCTGAATTGACCAAAAAAATATTCCATGGCATATAATGTCATGCTCTGTAATAAAACTGGAGAGGAGTTGTGTTCCAAGGTAGCTGTTGCTCAGAGACTGGCTAGGCATTAGTCTGCTTGTGGGAGGTGGTGACTGACTGCCTTTGTATCACTTTTTTCTTTTTTCCTTCACTTATTCAACTGTCTTTATCTTGACCCATGAGTTTTTCTCTTTTGTGTCTTTCCCCTATCTTCTTGCAGGGGAAGTGAGAAAGCAGCTGGTGGGTGTTTAGTTGCTGGCCAAGGTCAACCCACCACAAGTAGGTTCCTATATGTTTTATATCATAGCTGACTTTATCAGTATGTCACAATGTAGACTAGGTTTCTAGAGACCAAATAGATACTCATTTCAATGATGAAATAAGCAGACGTAAAGCAAAGAGTTGCTGTTGCTATACTGCCCATTGAGGTCACAGAAATAAACCTGCAGATTAACAAATTTTACTGATGCAAAATGAGACAGAACTTAAAGCAGCAGCCTAAAATGTGTTCTCATAATTGTGAAAGACACTGAAAAGCCAGAGAATTGGCTCTATCTTACCTCTATTATCATTACAGTTTCCATCAAAAATCAAAAGCTACTAAGCATTACAGGAAAAGCTATATTGGTTCAGTGTTGGACGAGAAGCTCAGAAAAATCAACAACCTTCTTTTCCCTCCCTCCATCTCAAACATGCTTTTCAACAACAAGAAACTGTAAATATATAGGGCTTTTGATAGAAAACCACTGTGAAGAGTCAATATTACAGATAACTGCTTTTAAATATTTGTAGTAACTCATCACACTTTCTAGATGGTCTTTTAAAAAAAGACCGACAAATATGTTCTGTTTGTTTTCTCTTCCTTCTTATCTTTCCCCAAAGCAAACATCCCAAAGAACTACAGATATAATTGCATGGCTTTAGGTGCCTCTCTCTGTGGAATTGTTTTTTTTTTTTCATATAGCATTACTACTTGCTGCAGTAATTCCATAAAATCAGTATTTAACTTAGAAAAGCAGCAAATATTCCTTATTTTCCATTGTGAAAGTTGTACAAATTGAGCACAAATTACACTGAGTTGCTACAGAACAAGTTAATTAGTAAAAGAATAACCATGACTTTCACTTTCTCATACCAAGATTATGGAAGTTCCTAGTGATTATTAAGAACAAAGGAAAAAGCCCCTTCCTCCAACTACCAAAGAGTAAAAAATAATATTTCATTTTCAAATTTATTTTTTAATAAGTAATCTGAAATTTCTATAAACACAAACACCACAGTGACTACATGTCACTAATACAAGTTGAATATGCTGAAACTACAGCAGATAGCTCCCAACACTTTTGATAAAAATCCAACAGCAAGTTAAAGAGGAAGTGGAGGCAATTTCTTCATGCTGAGAATTGTCTGTCAGTGAAAACTTAAACCTCATAAACTTTTCCTTAAGAACACCCCTGGAAAGAACCACACAGCAGGTAACACCTAGTATTTCAGCTGAATTCCATCAGTTAAAACCACAACCACAGTATTAAACCAGTAGGACAAACTGCCTCACTGAAGCAATTAGCCATTTTATAGCTTCTCCCTGGGTCAGGTACCTAAAACACCCTCAGCTCATAAAAACAAACAATTAATTAGTGAACAGGATCAGTATACCTCCACTGCACATTTAATTCAACCAAAAAAGTCTATAATCTGATCAAAAAAGAAGGGGTGGCAGGTCTACAAGTGAAACTTGTTTTTTTGTGGACTACAGACTCTTCCTCTCTTCCAGCCGCTTCAGGTAACTTCCAATGCTGGCTGCCTAACTAAATCAAAACATATCTGTTTCTGAAGTTGCTTGCTACTCATGTGCTGCTACTTTTGCTATATGTGGAGATCATATCAATAGTATGTGTCACATCAATTAGTCTGTGTCTAATAACAGATAGGAAAAATAAATATTAGAGGGTCAGAAGCAGATCCAAGTGCTCTGTGTTAGCCTCCTCCTTTATACTTTTTTATTTGTTTATTTTTTCATATTGTTGTAGTTATCACATAATGAATAATAATGGAAAATATTAACTGTAATACTAATCACTCCTCTCAGTTCCTAATGTAATCCTCATTATTACAGATGAATAGTGCTAGAAAACTAGAGAAGATCCAACTTAGATGCAGTAATGATTTCTCAATAATCTCAACTCTTCTACTTGCTATCCATATTGTTGGATATTGTTCAGTTTTTCCCAACTATAAAATGAGTAGATTTCCCCACCTCAGAGCAGGTGACATTCAATTACCCACTGTAAAGCATTTTGAGATTTTTCAGGCAAGAGATTTAAAGATTTTGCAAAAACAACTCAGAAGTGTCACAGAATGGTTGAGGTTGGAAGGGACCTCTGGAGGTCATCTGGTCCAACCCCCCTGCTGGGAGATAGTGTCAAAGGCCTTACTCAAGTCCTGGTAAACAACAGCCACTGCTGTCTTCTCTTCTACCAGGCACACTCACTTCTTCACAGAAGTTTATCAGATCAGTTAAACATGACTTCCCCTTGGTGAAGCCATGATGACTATTCTTGATGACTTCCAGCACTCCATGTGCCTGGAAATGGTTTCCAGGATTAGCTGCTCCATCACCTTCCCAAGGATGGAGGTGAAGCTGACAGGCCTGTAGTTCCCTGGCTCCTCTTTCTTGCCCTTCTTGAACATGAGAGGGACATTTGCCTTCCTCCAGTCTTTGGACATTTCACCTGGTTGCCATGATTGATCAAAGATTATCGAGAGTGGCCTCGCAATGACATCTTCCAGCTCCCTCAGCACTTGTGAAAAATAAAACAAAATAGCCCCGAACAAATGTCTTCAGTAATTGAACACAACCACAAATAACACACATATCTAAAAACACATTCTTCCACAAAACCTTTATTTTCTCCACCTGTAAGACTACAATGTATCCTATACTCCAGGAGTAGTCTGCACTGCACTGCTCACGCTCACTGTAACCATGGTGAGAGCTATCTCATAAAATGATTTATAAAGTCTTGGTGAACACATCCCTGTGAACTAAGGTTATAAAGATAATATTAATCAAAAGGCAAACTTTAGAAGTAATATAGGTCAAAGAAAACAGGAGAAAATAAAAACTGCCAATAAAGCTTAAGCATTTCAGTTACTTTAATGCACTATAATATGGTCTAACTAGAAATTGAAGTTGGTAAACAGGTAGTCTATTCATAAATGTCAGATTTCCAGAAAACAACTTTATTGAAATATAAAATGCATTCACTAGATATTGGAAGAAGGTGTTAAGTGTATTTAAAAACGTTCTAAGTAAGGATAAATACTGAGATATATCACAGAATCACAGAATCACAGAATC
>NW_010527425.1:0-2821 GCF_000687285.1 Phaethon lepturus
GTTGTGAAGTCCATCCTTCTCCCGCAGGCCTCTAGTTCCCAGGAAACACTACAGGGTTTAAAACATTTTAAACAGTTTTGTAATGGGAGGGTTCCCCTTCATCTTTGCAAAGGTTTTACATATATTCCTTTTAATGAGGGATCACATGAGGATGGCCAAAACAGCTATCCTGGCATGCTCAGAACACAGAGACAAAGTGTTCAGCTTGCCAGGCACCACTCAGGCTGGCAGGGCAGACCAGTGTTTGTGGCCAACCAGTGACTAATCAATGTTTCCTTTCACACAGCCTCCAACCCTTCCTCCAGCTCTAGATGGATGAGCAAGCAAGTCTGGGATAACAAAGTTGACAGGCCTGAGCAGGCAGCACCTGGGAAAAGGAGACACCTTTCCCTTTTCCCAACCTATATTTACAGAGGAATCATTAGCCCCATGTCATTCTGTGTTGGTAAGAATATGACTCTAGGGCCAATAATAAATGAGAGATACTGTTCCTCACGTAATTTGGGGCACAAGCATAGCTGGAGGTGGAAGTCAAAAGGAAAGCACAGTGCAGGAGCTGTGTGTCATTTCCTTAGGGCAGTGGTTCTGGGACAAACACAGGTGTGGAAAGCAGAGCCCAGATGAGGGCAATGTGCTACCAACAGGACAGACAAACTGCAAGTGGATGAGTAAGATCATCTCTGCAGGTTCGATTTGACACTCATTCAGCCCTAAAGCTTCTTCTGACTTCAAACACAGGGTCTAATAGAGTTGCACTTGCTATGTAACTACACTATAAGGCTGGCTGATTAGGACTGCAACTGTCCATAATCAACCCAATCTATGGATGAACACTACACACTTAACAGACATGGGACTAGCATCAGACAAAGGAATCATGAATTTATAGCTGACAGTGACATTACAGACTGACAAAGACTAGCTGGGAACCCAACCAAGATGTTCTCTACTATACTCCTGTTTTAGGAAATAACTACGCGTTTATTCAAAGTGATAAGCCAAAGATAAATGTTAACCATTAAGCTGAGTAGCTAATTTAAATACATGTAACCAATAGCAAGTAATATAGTAATCACTAATCAATGAATGTAAACTTGGGCAGGTTTCTTTATTGTTTTGCTAATCATGTAACAATATAAATATGCTGTAGTTTTTGTACCGAGCTAAGCTAGCTTTGTGGGACACCACCTAGCTTCCAGCTTTGCACAAACCTGCAATGAAAGAAATACCTCAACCCTGTGTGACTACTGGCCTTGCATACCAGGTAAAGATATCACTTTTCGGGATAACATTTTGGCGACCCAGGTGGGACAGCCCTTAAGGCCTTGCCCAGATCATCTTACTGTTCCCGGTGGCAGAGGGTCGGACCGAACAGGACTCCAGCACGCACAGACCTCTTGTTCGGGGACTCCTCCTGATCCCCTCCGGCACCGGGACAGTGAGCGACTCAAAGGTGCAATGCCTACTAGAGATATTTCTGGGACAAAGAGGGTGGAGAGCTTGAAGTTTTGGGTCAAGGTGCCGCTCTTTTGACTAAAAGTCTCGGGTAAAATTAACATATTATTGACTAGGGGGTCGGAGGAATTGTTCTCCACATAAGTCACACGGCAATGCTTGGCAGGGGGCCTTAATCAACCAGCAAGGTCAGAGCAGTGTGCAGTGGTAGATTATTAAAGGTCCAGACCAATAGGGTATGGTAATTGGATAACATAATTTGGTAAACAAAACAACAGGTGCGGTGTCCTCTACTGCAACTTCTCCTTGTACTCTCCTGGGGTGTGTATTGAAAAACTGGAAAAAGTTTGGAGGAGGTCCTTTGACTAAAGAAAAAAAATGAAAAGATATTGTAATCAGTGGTGGCCACAGTATTTTTTTGGATGATGGGAAAAAATGGCCTGAAGGGGGGGTCTTTGAAATATAATACTGTATTGCAATTGATGCCATTTTTGTAAACATGAAGGGAAATGGTATGAAGTGCCATATGTGGATGCTTTTATGACTCTAAGGAATGATTATGGTACTAGAAGGAAATGTAAGTTGTTAAATATCCATGAAGGAGAGAACGAAATTTATGTATTGAATACTGAACAGGAGGATGAGAAGGATGAGAAAAGTTGTTGCATTGGATGTGGGACTGGGAAGAAGGGATTAGAGCCTCCTCCAGAGGAGAATGTGTATTTACTAGCTCCCGAAAGAGAAGAGAATTTGAAAGAGCTGTGGGAGGGGCTGCTCTTGCCGACATAAGGGAAGGGAGTGAAACTTTTAGTCCCATTGCTCATCGAACAAGGTATCAAGGTCCTGATATCCAGCTGCCCCTTCGACAGGCCGTGGGGACAAATGAAAAAGCGGGGTGCTGAAACAAAGGAACCTATCTAAAATATATGAAATTGGACAAGGGCCTGATGAAACCCCATCTGCATTCTACGAGCAGATACGAGAGGCGCCATATAAATGGACAGATTTTGATCCAGATGATGAAAGTAATAGGAAAGTGTTTAATGAATGGTTTATGGTACCGGCATCGCCAGACATAATTAAAAAAAAAAATTAAATAAGACTGAAGAAGTAGAAGGGAAACCCATTATGGAATTAATAGAAATAGCTTACCAAGTCTATAATAATAGGGAAGATAGAGGAAAGAAAAAGAGAGTTGAGCCAAAGCACAAATGTCTATGCTGGCAGTGGCACTTGCTGGTGCTTTAGCGCGTAATGGTGTGGATAGTGGGGGCAGAGGTAGAGGGTGGGGTGGGAGGGTAGTTAAGGAAGAGTCCCTGGGAGACCAATTCCAAGATCACCTTTAGGACCTAATCAGTGTGCTATT
>NW_010527426.1:0-2953 GCF_000687285.1 Phaethon lepturus
CTTTTGGTCCCAGTCCCTTTGTGCCAGGCTGCTCCCTGGGGGTTTGGAGAGCCTTACCCCCAAAACTCACCCACCCAGCTATCGCCTCGCAGGCGCTCGCCCCTGTGCCCAGCGTGAGCACGGTGAACTTGTGCTGCTTTAAGTCGCAGAAGGATTTTGGTGCATAAAATAAGGCAGGAGGAGGGGAGGGAGAGATGAGGACCGCTGCCCCTTTGCAGCTCTCATGCTGGCAAGTTTGCTGCCTGCTGTAACGGGGTGGCGTGGTGAGATTTTGATGTAAAACTGCTGCACGTTTACAGTGGAACTTTGGTCCTGCCTTACAGTATTTAAGTTGTGGCATGGAGATCTCTTCGTGTCTGCGTTACCTTCTGGCTGCCGGCGCTTTGTGTTTGGGGCTGATTTATTGGCCTCTGGAAGCCGTGATTTGGCGGCTGCGCGGGGGCGGGGGTTGTTTTTTTGGCCTCTGGAAGCCGTGATTTGGCGGCTGCGCGGGGGCGTCGAGGGCTTTGCCGGCGTCGAGGGGTGACAGCGGCACTGCCACCTCGGGGGCGACGCAGATGACGCTGCCGGCATGCCCACACCCTCCTACCGCCAGCCTTAACTAGTTCTGTTAAGGTGCTTTAAAACCATCTCTCAGAGGGGATGGGGCCCCGCTCGCAGGGGATGGCTTTGGGTTTCAGTCCTGCTGCTGGCGCGGGGGTCCCTGGGGTGGTGCGGGCCGCACTGGGAGCGGGGCTCTGATGCTGCACGTTCGGGAGTTTCCCCTTTCCTCCCCAAATCTGGCTCGGGGACATCTGCTCCCGCCTGGGTCATCCTGTGTGCAGGGGAGATGTTTGCCCTGTGACGCAGGAGCTGCTGCGGATCCTGCCCTGCCTTTGCCTGCCAACCGTCCTCCAGGTACGGGGCTGAGCCTTGCGTACGAGCTTGAATGATGCCGGGCTGTGACCTGCCGGGGTAATAAAGCAGAAACCCTGTGTGTGCCTGGATGGGTCCAACATGAAGATGCCTGCAAGTGCGGCAGGGGAACCTGGGACATCTTCTGACCCTCAGGCACTGCTCGAGGAGGCATGTGCTCATGGTGGTTTTAAAAACCAAACTCTGTTTCCCCCCAGCTTTTAGTTTTCTTTATCCCTTGCAAACTTCCTAACGACTGTTAATCTTAACCATTGTCTTCCTGTGCTAAACCCCTGCAAAAACCCCAAAGCTGTTCCATCTGTTGGATCTCTTTATCTTCAGGAAACATGAAATCACACGTGCCCATTTCTGGGACGGGATTATACCAAGAAACAAAGCTGGGAGAAGCACCTTGCCTGGAGACATGGCACGTATGGCTTATCACTAAACACTTTCTGCAGCCTCTCTCTAAACCCCGGGAAGACGAGAACAGAGACAGGTTATTAAGATGGCAGACGCTAAAAGGAAGACAAATCAGGCAGAAAAGTGCTACTCTTTCAGCAGCGATCTGTGGCAGAGCTGCATGTGGTTTTTAACCTCCTCACCGGGAGTCCCTGGCCAGTCGCTCTGCGGGGCTGCCCGTGGTGCGACACACCCGGCACAGGGACGTGGAGGGGAGCCGGCATCGCCTTTGTCCTGTCCCCTCTGGTGCTGGGGGCTGTCTTTGTCTGCCGCTCCCAGCTCTGCGCGTCCCAGGCTGCTGCCCAGACGGTCTGCAGGAGAGGCGTGAGGCCAGGAGGGGTGCCCGCCTTTGCCTGGTCCAGGCGCTGTTAGGGAGGACCCTGTGCTCACGGTGCAGGGTCACACAGTCTGGACGAGCTGCCTGGTGTGTTCGGTGGAGGTGGTGGCACTCACAGTGCCAGGTGCTTGTCACACCCCGTCAGAGGGACCAAAAAGGGGAAGTGGAGCCACTGTGCAGCCAGGGCCAGGCTCAGGAAGACCCTTGCGGGTCGGTTTGTGTCACCACACGTTGAGCCGTGTCCGTGCCTCTGGCATCACTGCACCGGTCTCCCTGGAGCCAAAGCATCTGTTTTGCAATCCCGGTGAATGGGAGCAATGGAGGTGGTGATGCTCTTGCTGCTGTTTGTTGTGCTCTGTCACAGCATCCGCAGGTTCGCTCTCTGTCCCAGCCCAGACTGCGGGACTGCGCGTGCCGGGGTGCCGGGACACTGGCCTCGGCTGGGGCAGAGCAGGTTTTTAACTTCACACTTTAGAGTTTGTTGCCTGTGATTTCCAAGTGGAAAGCTGAGGTTTGACACAGCGCAGCGATGCCCTTTGTAGTGCTTAGGGCTCGGTGTCAAAGATACAAAGAACTAAACTGCTTTCAGAAGTAAACACTGTAGTAAAACAGATTAGAACCCATTTTGGTGCATTTCTTGGATGCAGACACCACAACACGGGGCAGGAGCTGTGCTTGGGCAGCTCAGACTTTGCCTCGGAAGGTGGTCTCTGGTGTACAGGATGGGTTTAATGCTACGCATCAACGGCTGCAGCCAGAGCCCTGTGCCCTGCGTGGGCACGATCTACTTAAACTCAGTTTAGTATTGAACCGAAAAGTGCCTGTGGCTGCGTGAACCTGGTTGTGCTCATGGCGACTTGGGGAGGAGCTGGCAGTGGGTGCGATGTCTGGGTTGGCAGAGATGAGATGGTGTTTTTGAAGTCTGGGCTGTGTGGGACGCTGCTGGTCACTGCTTAGAGCTGGTGGTTTTGAAGATGTTGAGCCTGGAGCCTGGGAAAGCCAAGTGCTCACCCAGCCAGCAGTTGACTTTCCTGCTGGTGCTGTCACTTGCTTCGCCTCCTGACGAGGGGGTTTTGCTTCCTTGGGGTTTTCTGGGCCTGGTTTAGGGTGGGAGATGGCTCAGGGTGAGGATGGACCACGCTGTGTGTCTGGCAACCTTTGGCCCCGCTTGCTCCTCTCCAATTCCTGGCTGTGTTTTGGTGGGGCCGGGTGTGCGGGGAGGGGGCTGCCGCGGACCTGCCGCCGCCGCAATAAAACTAC
>NW_010527426.1:3225-8649 GCF_000687285.1 Phaethon lepturus
CGCGCCCGCGGCAAAGGGGTGGCGTCGGCGATGCTCCCGCCGCCAGCACGTCCCCAGGGCACAGCTTTTGTGTGCGAAAGTCTGTGATTCCTCCCGGGCCACTGAATTTATAATGGCAGGCGGATTTCATCCCGCTCACTGGTGCTGCAGGAACAACACTCGCCCTCCAGCCCCCGGCCCTGGGCGCCCGCATTTACATGACAAAGTGGGAGCCTGTGCAGCTTTGCCATGGAGAGTCGAGGTATGCAGAAGTCCCCCTGTCTCTGGGCGGTTTGGGTCGCTTTTTAATGAGGAGGCTTCGTCTACCAAAGGGGAACCAGCATGTTTTGTTGCTGGCCCCTTTTCTGCTGCTCCAAGCCACAGCCAAGGGCTGCGGGCATGAGGTGCCCAGGGATGCCACGCTGCGCTGCCCGGGGTTCCCTGGCACAGCGTCCTCCGAGCCAGGCAGAGGGTGGCTTTCAGGAGGATTTGCACCGAGGCAAATCACGGGAGGACCCTGAGCGCCCCAGGGCAGGGATGTGGCGCGGCAAGGGGTGAGCTCAGCTGGTGTGTTCACCAAAGGGCTTTGGGGTCTCCCAGCTGGGCTGAGGCCAGGCGAGAGCCCGTCTTGCACGCTGGAGGTGCTGGATGCTGCAGCTCCCGTCAGGCGCTGCGCGTCAGCCCTGCTCTCTGTGCTGGCTGCCCCCATGTCACCACTCTCATAAATTGCAGTGTCCCGGGTAGGCACCACTGCGCAGGCACTGGGAGATAATGGCTTTTTAAAAATCTTTGTATCTCCAAGTAATTTAGAAAAGGAAAAGTCATTATCACTCCTCCCTCTGCTGGGTGAGCTCTGGGCGGGTGGCGTGACCCCAGGCGGCTGCTCTGGCTCATTGCGTTTGAGGACCGTGTATCTGCGGTCACCAAAATAAAACCCTCTGAGTTGGCCCAGGGTGAATTTTCCCATCCTCAGCGCTGGTCTTGTGTCCTGCCATGGTCTTTCCAGAGCATCTCCCTGCCATTGCGATGCTGCTCCGTCCAGGCAGGCTGCCTGGTTACGTTATCTTGTGTTTGCAATGTCTCGTGGCTTGCATCAAACTTCTCAGCCAACTTTCGTGTTGCTGAAGGCTGAATCCTTAATCTGTGATTCATGATCTTAATTGCAAGGGTTCATGTCCATAAAGCATCTGGTGATCCTCCAGCAAGAGGGTTTGTACAGCAAAGCGTTATTTTTGGGCTGGCTGGTGCAGCGCTGGGGTTGCGGGATGGGTGCGGGATCGTTCGGTCGCCCCTGTGTAGCACGGCTCCTGCCAGCCCCAAACCTGCGTCAGCTCCTGTCCTGCACCAGAGCACTGCCGGGAGGCGGAGCCGCGGCTGCTGCCCTGCATCCCCTGCCTCCGCGGGGACGCCGTGGGCACGTGGAGATGCTGTCCTGCTCACGTACAGCTGCCGGGATCATCTGGGGGTGAGAAGGTCCAGAAGAGGAGAAACTGTGGGTGCTGGCCTTGATGTGGTTGCAGGGAAGGCAGCAGAGAGCTGCTGTCCTCTGGCAGATCTTGCAAGTGGGCTGCATGGTTTCTTGCTCGAAAGGCAAAGCAGGGACCAGAGGCTTCAGCAGCGCTGGCAAATACCTCTTTGATTGCCAGCCATGATTTAAAAATGCATCAGCTTGCAGCCAGGGAGCTGGCGATTGCCAAGAAATGTTCGTCATGTGGAGACATGAATTACACCACGAGTAGCTCATCTGAAAATCAGTTTCTTAAAATGAGCTGTCCCTGGAGCGCAGCGCAGCCGTTTGTCTTGGGGTGCCGGTGGCCGCCCTGCCCCACAGCAGCTGCGAGCACCTGCGGGGGTCTGAGCCCCACGTCGGCCTCGGAGATCCCAGTCTTGCTCATCGGACTGCTCCAAGTCCCATGCTGCCTTGTCTGAGGAGGTCCTGGGGCTGGGTGAGCCCCAGGCTTGGGGGTCCCGGCAGATTTTGGCACTCCCGGACTCCTGCCTCCTTGCCTTCTACAAGAGCAGAGGTTAGCTTTGTAGAAGTCCCCTTGGTGGTGGCCTTCCAACAGCAGGAAAAGTCTTGTGGAAATGAACTGAACAGCAAATCTGAAGTTTGCTGCTCTTCTGTTTTTCTGCTTCTGATATTTTTAGCCTTGAATTGAAATTTGGATTTAAAAAGAAAATGGATGGGAGCAAGGGGTGCTAAGAGCACCATGTGTTCAGGAGCCTAAATTGGGGCCAGGACGCTGTTTGGGGGCTGAGACAGTTGGCCATCCAGATGGAATGCTCTGAATATCCACACGCTGCACTTCCCGCACCCAGCCCAGCTGGCCGAGACCTCGTCGGGTTTGAGAAACAGATAGAACATGCAAACTGGGATAGGTGGAGATGGGCAAAGTGGGAACGGGGCAGGAAGGGCAGATCTCACCTCGGAGAGCAGCGGTGTTGAACACTTTGGCAATGTTTCAAGATACCTTTGAGTCCAAGGGTGCTGTCAGTTTAGAAACGCAGTTCGGTCCCGTGGCCGTGCACTGGTACCCATCCCTCCATCTCCAGAACTTCATTAGTAAGTCTGTTTAATGGGCTTTGTGGAAAAACTGGTACGTCTGTCTTTACGGATTTGGGGCCCACACTGCTTGAAGTGGGGATTTGGGATTGTTTTTTTATTCACTACCTCCCATAATTCATAGGAGGCTTGCATCAAACTGGTTTCAATTTTCTTTGGTTTTTATCAGCAACTTCCCTGGAGTTAGCCTTCCTCATCGATGTGACTTTATTTTTGCTGAACACCGCTTGAGAATTATTTTGGGGAGGGGTTAAGGATGAAAGTTCAGGTACTGGGACTTAAGCTGTCCTGTGATCTGGAGTTTGAAGTGTGATTGTTAATAACCAGTATAAAAGCAAAGCAAGCTGTTATCCTGCAAAATCTAGCAGTTAAATAATCGTGTAGTGCAGATGCAGTAGCGTGTTTCCTGTTTCTTGTGGCATGCTCCCTCCAGCAGCGAGTCGGAATTTGCTGGAGGATGGAGGGGAAATCGTGCGTGCCTGCAGGTTCCCGCTGGTGGAGTCTCCGGGGGGTTGCATGCCCTTGGAGAGGGGCAGACCTGCAGCTCTGTGCCAGTGGAGCCGGTGCTGCTCTCCCATCGGAGGCAGCAGATTGCCACAGCCTGTGCCACACGAGCTGGCGGGGAGGGAGCCAGTGAGGCCACTGCTGGCTCCTTGGCCCCGTGCTTTGCCTCCGGCAGAAGTCCTGGGTGTCTTGGCGGGGCTGTATTTCTCTCCCTGGAGCAGACGCAGTCCTTCGCCTCCTCCCGCCGGGCAGAGCTTCCCCATTGTGCCGGTGCTGGCTTGTAAATCAGTGGGGCTGGGGCTGGCCTGGCTGCGGGACAAAGGCTGCCTGTGCTGCCAGGGTGTCTGGGCTGAGGTCCCCATGGCAGGACCACCCTGGTGTGGGGCCAGAGGGTGCCTGCAAACCCCTTCCCTGCTAAAACCGAGCGTGGGTGCTCCCATGAGCTGAGCAGCGATATATCTGGAGGAAAGTGCGTGAAGGGGGGTAGAGGGTATCCACCAGCCACAGCGGGCAGGTGGAACTGGACAAGACCACTCTGTTTGTGGCAAAGCCCCTTGGCAGCGTTAGGTGGGTGCTTTCTTCTTTGGGGTTTGCAGCAGTGTCCCATTTCTCCTCACGCCGTGACCCAGCAAGTCCCGCACCACCTCCTGCTTGGCACTGGGGAGCTGTCAGACTTGGGCTATTTTTGGAGCTGCCCTTACAACAAAGCGCTCTGCGCGCCGGAGCCTGGCGTGGGTTGGCTTTGATGTCGCTGCCGTGCGGCGGGGCAGGCGATGCTTGGTCCTCTCTGTGCTTGTTGGTTGGCAAACGCTGCCCTGTAGGATGGGATGCTGGGGATGCCTGGAGAGACGCTGTCAGAGGAATTCTTCCCGCAGGAGCCAGGGAAGGGGTGGGCAATAAAAACACACCAAGGCTGTCTCAGTCTAAGTGTATCTTCACTAACTCACTGTGCTGATGTCTCCCACACGCTTCAGACAAAGTGGGGTGCTGCTGCTGCTGCAGACCCATGGTGAGCTGTCAGCGCAGATATGAGGTTCTACTTGCCTTTTAAACGCACGGCTAGAGAGTTTCTTGCCATTGTTCTGGTTGGTTGCATATTGCGACATTTCTTGTGTGAACAGAAGTTTTAGTGCAGCTTTGCAGCAGCATAGCGGGCACTTTCAAAGCTCTTTTAACGTGAACATTAGGTACAACCTGTCCTTTGGTGTCAGGAGAACTGAATGTGGCCTTGTGTCCCCGCATCTGGTCAGGGAATTGAGTTACGAGTATCGTGACGTACGCCAGGACACGGGTGTGCTTGTGTTCGGGATGGGTGGTGGGAGTGCCTTGTCCTTCCACAGTCTGTACCGCTGCCACGTGTGGCCTCAGTTGAGTTACCTTCCTTAATGCAAAGCAGAGATTATTTATGTGCCGGTGGATGGTTTGACATCTGCACAGCTGGTGATGGCCTGGCAGAGCGGAGGGCTTGGCACTGCCCTTTGACAGCTCAGCTGGCACTGGCGCTTGCCCGACAGTGCCCAGGGAAGCTGCTTCCAGCTGTGCTGGTCTGAATTCTGCCACCACCACCTTCTGCCAGGAGCTTCCCAGTTTGGGATGCGGTGATGGAGAGTGCTGTGACTCTGTGTTGTCTGTCTGGGCACAGGGTTTCTCGCAGCCCTCCTTGACCCGTTTTCTCTCCCCGCAGCTGCAGGCGCATACCTGCCACCGTTGCAGCAGGTGTTTCAAGCACCGCGTCGGCCCGGGATAGGAACAGTTGGGAAGCCCATCAAGCTCTTGGCCAACTACTTTGAAGTGGACATTCCCAAGATTGATGTGTATCATTATGAAGTGGATATCAAGCCTGACAAATGTCCACGCAGAGTCAACAGGTAAGGCAAGTATTAGAGGTTTTGGCACTCGTTCCCTGCTTCCTGTTTCCTTGTGGAGGCTCCATAAGTGCCTGTCTCCATCTTCACCAGTGGAAGCCATCAGGATGACATTGTGGCAGGGGTCACGGTGCTGCCCAGTGCCTGTGGGTGGCTGGACCCCACCAGCCGTGTTTGGCTGCGCTGGGTCCTGCCCCTGATGGCCTCGGAGGTCCTGAACCTCAGCACAGTCCCCTGCTTCTTCAAAGCAGCTGTGCTATTTTGACAACAATTGCTTATTTAAAAATAGCAAGCCCCAGACCTTGGGCCATTGTATACTTTTCTGTGTTTTTCTTTTTGGCATCTCACTCGCTGCCTGTCCCCTCCTGGCCCGGCAGCCCATGTAGCTCTGTGCCCCAAAGGCCAGCAAGCAGATGCTGCAGACACTCCCAGCAGCTGCCGGCAGCGAGTTGCTCCCTCTCCCCCTCCTTGCACATGTGGTGGGGTTGCACACAGCTCCGGCGGGGGCGGCGT
>NW_010527426.1:8765-10281 GCF_000687285.1 Phaethon lepturus
GCGAGTTGCTCCCTCTCGCCCTCCTGGCACATGTGGTGGGTTTGCAGCCAGCTCCGGCGGGTGCGCGTTCCTGCATACCGTGTAAACTCGTTCTGCCGAAGCAAGGCACGTGGGTGTTTGTCGAGGGGCCCTCCAGCCAGTGGGGGTCTTGGCTCTGCTCTCTGCTGCCCTGCGGCTCAGAAGTGCCTTGGGTAGGGAGGCTGGGGACCAGGCAGGTCGCAGAAGCTGTTGGGCTGTAAAGAAACAGGCAAAACGAACCTTGCCCTTCTCTCCCCCTGCCCCTCTTTCTTACCCTGCTCACCTGCATAGGGAAGTCGTGGAGTACATGGTACAGCACTTCAAACCCCAGATCTTCGGTGACCGAAAGCCAGTCTACGATGGGAAGAAGAACATCTACACTGTCACGGCCTTGCCTATTGGAAACGAGCGGGTAAGAGGGGGTGGTGAGCCCCGTGCAGGCGAGCATGACGTGCTTTATGCCTGGAAAGGACCAGCTAAAAACAACCTCCTCCCCTTGCGCCTGTGGCGATGCCATGATCGCTTCCCTCCTTTCTGCACTCAGGTTGACTTTGAGGTGACGATCCCAGGGGAAGGCAAGGACAGGATATTTAAGGTCTCCATCAAATGGATGGCCATCGTGAGCTGGCGCATGCTGCACGAGGCCCTGGTCAGCGGGCAGATCCCTGTCCCCCTGGAGTCCGTCCAGGCGCTGGATGTTGCCATGAGGCACCTGGCTTCTATGAGGTACGTGTGCCAAGGGTGGCCCGGCGGGTGGGCACCGGGGTGGAAGGGGCCGTGCTGCAAGCACCGGGTGTGTTGGGGAGGGGACCAGCTGCAGGCTGTTGTGGAAGGGACTGGCCTTGATGGTCTTTGGAAGGAGGCAGCCGTGCCTGTCGCATTGCTCAGTGCTATCGCTCTGGATAATCCTGCAATAGAAATATATGGGATGATGCAGCCAGCGGGGCGAGCGGCAGCTCGGAGGGGCTGGGGGTGTTTTGTGGTCACTGCCGGTGGGGTTGGCGTGTGCCGTTTGACACAGTTTGCCCTGGTTCACAGGTACACGCCCGTTGGTCGCTCCTTCTTCTCCCCCCCTGAAGGCTACTACCACCCCCTGGGAGGCGGCAGGGAGGTCTGGTTCGGTTTCCACCAGTCGGTCAGGCCTGCCATGTGGAAGATGATGCTCAACATTGATGGTGACATATTTTTCATGCAGGGGAACTGTAGTGTTGGGACTGGGTCTGTGTGGGGAGGCTGAATCTGGCCGGCTCTTGGGCCAGGTCCGTCTGCTGGGAGGAAGCCGAGACGCATTGTCGTATCTGTCCCACAGTGTCAGCCACCGCCTTCTACAAAGCCCAGCCGGTAATCGAGTTCATGTGCGAGGTGCTGGACATCCGGAACATTGACGAGCAGCCGAAGCCCCTGACGGACTCACAGAGAGTGCGTTTCACCAAGGAGATCAAAGGTAGAGCCCCTGGGGAGCGCTGGGGACCCGTCCCCAGCTGGGTGCTGCCCCAGA
>NW_010527426.1:10313-11479 GCF_000687285.1 Phaethon lepturus
CAGCGAGGTGAGGGGACATGGGGGGTGCACATTTGAAATGTCTCCTGGGGCAACATTGCCTCCCTCATACACTTCACAAGGCATCTGCAAGCACGTCTGCTTTGCAAATAGTTAATTACTTAAGGCAGGTGTTGGCAGTGTCCCCAGGGAAGTTGGGTGAAGGGGAATTGCTCACGCCTTTACCGGTGACTCTGCTGTGTCTCCCTGTCTTGCATCAGGTCTGAAAGTCGAGGTTACCCACTGTGGGCAGATGAAGAGGAAATACCGTGTGTGTAACGTTACCAGGCGGCCGGCCAGCCACCAGACGTAAGGCGGGTGGGGAGATGCCCTTGGAAAAATCTGAGCTGTTCTCCCTTACTAGCAGCTGCTGGTGGCGTTAGGGAGAGCTGGACAGGAAACTCCAGCCTGCGATGGCAAAAGGAGATGTGTCTGGTGCTCTGCAGCGGTTCTGGGCACAGCGACTCCGTGTCACGCACGGTGAAGGCGAGCGGGATGCAGGGGCGAGCGGGAGTGCAGAGGATGCTTTGTCTGGCAGGCGGCACGCTGCAGCGGGCGGGAGCTAACATGCCAGGAATTGTCCTAGTTTTTACCTCCGAGTTTGGTTTTCTTCTTTCTTAAAATAGACACTGCTAAAGCAGAAGCTTTGTCAGGGGATAAAGCGATTCCCTGCCTCGAAATTACTTGCATGTGCCTGGGAGCAGGCTGGGCCTGGGCACCCCTCTGTGTTGGTGCCGTCACCACCAAGCTGTTGGGTGCCACAGCCCATGGGTGTTGGCTCATCACTGGGGTTTGCTCTGGGAATTGCCCCTGGCAAGCCTTGGAAGCAAAACAGTGTTCAAGGCAGAGGCTCGGGGGAAGAGCAGGCGGATCCTCCAGGCCTCCCCATGCAGGGGGGACTGTGCTTGTGCTCTCTGCTGGGTGCTTGCTGAGGGGAGGGGGGGATGGTTTTGGGGACATCCACCCCCCAAGTTTCTGCAATGTTTCCGGAAATTTTGCCAAGGCGGGTGGGGGAAGGAAAGAAAGAAAAAACCCAACAAGAAATTTTGGCTTATGCTGTGCAAACCCAAGTGCTGGCAGAAAATCTCTCCTCGTGGTTCTTGCCCGATACCAAAACAGCAGTGCTGGCTCAGGCTGGTGCTATCAGGCTTCAGAGCCCCCGCCGAAAT
>NW_010527426.1:11567-11942 GCF_000687285.1 Phaethon lepturus
TGGGGCTGGTACTACCGGGCTCCGGACCCCCCGCCGAAATCGGGACACCTCCCTCACCATGGCCATGGTTCCTCGTCGCACAACCCCATCTCTGGGTGTATCTCATTGGGGTTCATGTGCCTGTCACCACATGCACCCTTCTGCCCCTCGGCTACCACCATCACTGGGTCCCAGCCCTCGGGCTTGGCGAACGCAGGAGGAATGTGGTGCCTCACCAGGCACTCGAGCTGGCTCACCTATCTAATTTTGAAAAGACAAAGAATATCTGGTCAATTCTTCATTTTCATGGAGCTCTTTGTAGAGCCAGGAACCACTGGCACTGGGTGAGGCTAAGTATCACGTGCTCCAGCTATGGACAGTGTGGCACCCCTCAGC
>NW_010527427.1:0-4021 GCF_000687285.1 Phaethon lepturus
CCGCTCCCTCCCGCACCGAGCGGCCCGCCGTCAGCCCTGGGCCCCTCCCTCCAGGGCATCGCTTCGTATCCGTAAACTTGTAGGTGTAAACTACGGGTTTCAGATTTGGGGACATGAGAGTCTTTTTATTCCTCTTGTCCGGGGCTTTCTTTAAAAATACCGTGAAGAAGCAGGGCAGGATGTGCACGCTACTAGCAGACCCCCCTCTCCATTAGAACGAGGCAAGGCCCAAGCACCCCAAGTGCAGGGCGGTGGGGTGTTCCGACTGCCCGGTGCCTGGTTTGGCTTAGACATAGGCTTCGTTTCAGTGTCTTCTGTCTGTGCAGGTGTTGGGTGCTGTAAAAGCTTCTTGCAAACTCTGATATTTGGTCAGCTCCCGTGAGGTCGCGGGCCCAAACTCCCCAGCCTGTTCTGAGTGAGCGATCCAGTGTCACGGGCTGCAGCGGAAACAACACAGCTTTACCCTGGAAGGTGAAAACGGAGTGTGGACTGGAGCAAAGAAAGTCTTTAGATGCTTAGATGTCTTTTTCCATTTGACAGTGAGGGTGTGTTTTGTGTTGAGTTGTAAACATCCTTGAGAGGCTTATTTTTTGGAGTAATTCCTGCCTTTAGTATAAAAATAACAGCATGTGTGACGAAAAGAAAATGAAGCCAGCAGTATTTGCGACAGTATTACATTTGGAGGGGGGGAAAAAAACGCATTTATAGTGTTTCTTACTATATTCTACTGGTAGTTAAGTCAATAACCAGATTTTTCTGAACATTTCTCATCCGCTTCCCATAATACTTTTAAAACTAAGTCATCGTTAGGTTTCAGGATGCTGAATCAGACATAAATGAGCACATTTCTTAGCTCACCTGTGTGTCATCAGCTCAGGTATGTGTTTTTCAAATTGCTTGATTAGCAATAAGAATCCATGTGGATAATCAGTTTTCATAATAAAACCATAAAAAGTTACTGATAAAGATGTAAGTACTCAAAGTAATTTAGATCAGTAAGTTGATGTATTACTGGCAGAGGAGAAAGATATATCTTAAGGGGAATTGTTGTGAAATACAGAGACATGGAATTAAAGTACAGGAACTTCCTTGTTGCACTGAACTACTTTAAAAAAAAAAACAAACAAAAAAACCTTTGTAGGTGTTCTTGCCTCTGTGCTGGTAGATTGGTCTAGAATATAACTAATATGTTTTATAGCTTATTCTCATGGAAAAATAGTTATAACTTACCTTCATCCAGTCACTCAGGAGACTAGTACAAGAGGGCAGGAATTCAAGCCTATTGCTTTTTCCCCTTCTTTTCACAGATCTCCAGGGTGATTTTTCCCAGGTGGGATTTTTTGTATAGCAAAGGCTGATGCTGTATGACCGTCTGCTGCCCTCCCGAGAGGCTGAGCTGTGCTTCAGCTTGAGAGCATCCAGGAACGCCTTGTTTCTAACAGAGCTGGACACCTCACCAAAGCCCATTACATGAGTGCGTTTGGCTCCTTGTGGAGCACCACATTTCATGGGCTTCATATGAACAACTTCCAGTTGATCAGTCCTGAATATTTAGGAGATGGAAATTGAAACCCCTTGGTGGCATTCCCAAAAAATCACGTAGAGTTGTTCAGCAGTCATGCTAAATGTATGATTCATATGCCAGATATGAATGTGTATTGCACCACCAGAGACTAAGTACCCACTTTTATTTGTTCCTTGAAGCCAACCAAGCGCTGGCCGTCTGTATTTGGTGAACATAGAGCATATGAACATATCGAACATAGAGCTCTATGTTTGTGAACATAGAGCAATGCCAGTTCTGCCTTAAATAGAAATACTTATGCTGTAAGACTTCCCTAGGGGTGTCATCTGGGGTGTCAGTTTTGCTTTTTATTTATGTTCCTTTTCTTACCACTAAGAGTACAAAAAAGAAAGGCAAGTAATATGCTTGCTGATTAATTAGACTCTTTCTGAAACATCATGTGCTAGAAAGGTATTGGGTTAATGATCCTGTGAGAACAAATTTAAATAAAGATTGGAGGAATTGAAATAACATTGACTTCCCTAGGAATTTTGTGAGAACATTCTCAAAGTCTCTCTTTTTTTTTTTTTTTTTCCAGTTTGAGAAAGATTTTAGAGACTCAGAAATGTTTCAATTAATTTTATAGATCACAGCAATCCCAGCTGGGAAAGCAAAAAGACAGGCATGCTGAGGAAGAGAGAATGGATGATTCTGCCAGAGCCCAACAGTCACATGCAGGGAGTGCAGTAGGTTCCTCTTGTGCATTATTTGACCAATGTACCTTATTCACAAAAGCAGCAGTTTTTAGACTGTGCTAAGCATGGAAGTCAGTGCCATATACTCTTTCCCGTGATGCTGGAGATGTGTCTGTTACATTTAGTAACACCATGTGTTTCCAGGACACTTTTTCATTTGTATGGTTCCTCTTCATAATGCCACAGGTGCTGGTTTTGGCTGAGATAGATAGAGTTAATTTTCTTCATAGTAGCTAGTATGGGGCTATGTTTTGGATTTTTGCTGGAAACAGTGCTGGTAATAGGGATGTTTTTGTTGTTGCTGAGCAGTGCTTACACAGAGCCAAGGCCTTGTCTGGTCCTCACCACACCCCACCAGTGAGTAGGCTGGGGGTGCACAAGGAGTTGAGAGGGGACATAGCTGGGACAGCTGACCCCAACTGACCTAAGGGATATCCCAGACTATATGACGTCATGCTCAGCATATAAACTGGGGTGTTTAGAGTGATGGTGTCTTCCCAAGTCACTGTTACGTGTGATGGAGCCCTGCTGTCCTGGAGATGGCTGAACACCTGCCTGCCGATGGGAAGTGCTGAATGAATTCCTTGTTTTGCTTTGCTTGCATGCACGGCTTTTGCTTTACCTATTAAACTGTCTGTATCTCAACCCATGAGTTTTCTCACTTGCACCTTCTGATTCTCTCCCCCATCCCACCACAGGAGGGGCGAGCGAGGGGCTGTGTGGGGCTTAGTTGCTGGCTGGGGTTAAACCACGACACACAGCTCAAAAATACTTCTAAACGTTCAGGAAGTTCTGAGTGATCATTTTGATTTTGGAGGGGTTCTTGTGTTCGACTGCCCATATGCTTTGCCCTGTGGCCTGTGCAGCATGCAGGCAGCTCCTGGATCAGTACAAGAGATCTGCAGACAAGTCCTCTGCAGTCATGCCAGGAATGTTGCTGTGGGCAAAACACAATCTTAAAGCAGTACTAGGAAACTTCACTTAAATCTATGTTGAATTTCTCTGGTACAGGAGAAACATGCTTTACGCAGTTTAGATGCTGGAAAAGCAGTAGCCATTTGGCAAAAGTGATCCTCAGGCATTACAACGGCACAGCTTCTGAACACGGAGCAAATTGGTTTGTTACCAATTCCCCACTAGCTAGTGAGGATGCCTTTAATCCAAAGGTTGACAGGGGCATTTTTCATTTGTTTTGTTTTTAATCTTGCTGGCCAGAGAAGTTACTTAGGAATAGTTGCTAGAAGTTCCAACATGTGTGTTTTTTCTGGGGAGATAAAGTATGCCAAAATGGTGTAACCAGCTGTATTCACACAAAAGTGGCTGGGCTTCTGTAATTCTGTGCAGTACTAGCAAAAAGGAAAAAAGTAATGGGCAGAGCACAGGCCTGCGACAGCAGAGCCAGTCTTGTCCTTACCCTGTTTCCCTTTTCACCAGCGCCTGTGCAGTGGCGGCTGTTGGGGCCCACATTCAGTTTGGGGATGTGCTGAGGACAGCATTAGCCTTTGGGCAGGGCGCTGGGCAGCAGCCTGGCCATGACTTGAGTGGTGGGTGTGCAGGTGTAACCCTGTGCCCGGCTGGCAGCATCCAGCTGCGGCCGAGTAGTTCAAGTAATGGAGGCATCTCTGCTGAGCTGCTTTGGGACAGAAATTCCTCCAAGAGGCACAATGCCCGCACTTCATTGGCTTCTCTGAGTTGCACCCTGCCTGGTGCTTAGCTGTAGCTTTGTCCAGTCCGTGGTTTTGACCATGTCTGCTTGATGTAG
>NW_010527427.1:4052-4620 GCF_000687285.1 Phaethon lepturus
AAGACAAGAAAAATTAGTACCTCTGTGTCATGCTAAACAAGTTCCTTCTGCTCCCTACAGAGTAGAGGAAGACAGGGCTGGTATTAAATTCTCCATCCAGGAGCTGCTAATTACTGCCTGTATTAGCGTGAACTATTTTTTTGTTCCTCACCCCTGGATGAGCCTTCCTGTAATACAAACAAAAATATGCAAGGTCAAGATTGTTCTTTATCTCTGCTCTACAAATTATTAATCTGGGGATAAAGGTAACACATCCTGTGTCTGAAAACCTTCTCTCTGTCCTTTTATTGTGGTGTTACTGTGATCCAGGCCAAAAGCAAAGCAAGTTCATGGAGGGAAGGAGGCTGAATATCTTGGAGATCAAATAGAAATAAAGCGACCTGTTCCATAGCAGGTAACAGGAAAAGGGCTTTTCTGGGGTGGTTTTCCTTTCTGTCTCTGAGCTGCAAGAGCAGGGCTTCAGCTCCTCCTTCCCGGGGGTGCAGCTCCGTGCACAGCCCCTTCGGGGGGCCGGGAAGGGAGGGAAGCGGGCGGCGGCACCCGCGGCATCAGGGCCAGAGGCGGGATC
>NW_010527428.1:0-226 GCF_000687285.1 Phaethon lepturus
GGGCCGCATCCTGCACCGGGGCCGCCTGCGGAGCTCGGGCTGGGAGGGGGAGGATGCTCCCGGGGGGTTGCATTGCATTGCACGGTGCCCGGCGTGCGCTCAGCCCCATCGCGGGTGGTACCCGGGGCTCCGGGCTTTGGGGGGCAGGGATGGCCCCCGGGGGGGCTGGCTGCACCCTCCTTCTGCATGGGGAAAGGGAGAGCAGCCAGCAGAGGGGTCTGCACTG
>NW_010527428.1:321-1112 GCF_000687285.1 Phaethon lepturus
TGCAGCAGGACCCCGGTGGGGTGTGACAGCCCTGCGTGTGTGGGGCAAGGGGCTGGAGGGAGATGGGCAGCTGCCATCTCTGCTCAAACTTCGCTCTCCTGGGCCCGCTTTTGCGGAGAGCGAACCCGGCCAGGGCTGCTTAGCATGCACATCACACGCCGAGGCATCGCTCCTCTTCGCCTTCCTCCCTCCTTCTCCCAGGGTTGCTGCTTCCCACTCGGGATGCTGGCATCCTGGCTTCTGAGGGGGCTTCCTGGGGATGGGAGCCCTGGCCCCCCTCGGCTGCCACCCCTGTGGGCTGGTGGAGGGCTGGGGGCTGCCCCAGGAGGGGAGCGAAGCTGCCCTTCCCCTTCTCATTTCTCCTGCCTGGAATTCGTGCTTGCTTTTTCTTATTTTGTTCATTCATTTATTTTGATGCTTGCTGTTGGCTCCTGACTTGGCTTCCTTGCAGGTCTTATTCCTTGGTCATCTCTCGTGCTTCCTCTCCCTGCTCCCATCAAAGCTTACAGATCCAGAAAGTAGTTTTTTTTTTGTTTGGTGGGGTTTTTGTAATTGTGGGTTTTTTCCTTTTTTTTTTTTTCTTTTTTTATTTATTATTCTCCTTGGCAGCTGAGCAGCGGGGAGGAATGCTCTGCCTTCCCAAGCAAAAATCCCCTGCGTTCCCCTGCCTTGTAGGAGTCTGATTTGGGTGCCAGAAGTCTCCGAGTCACTGCCAGGGTGGGGGGAAACAGGGAGCCACGGTGCACTGCGGTCCGGGGCGCGGGACACACAGGGCAGAGCTGTGGGGTGCT
>NW_010527428.1:1149-7352 GCF_000687285.1 Phaethon lepturus
TGGGCAAAGTGTTGCACAGGGCAGCGTTTGGCTGCAAAAAGTTTGGGTCTTTTTTGGGCTGGGAGATGATGGGTAATGCTGGGGGAGGAGGAGGTCCCTCTGGGAGGTTTTCTTGCATGATTGTATTTAAAAGTGTCATTAAAAAAATTCTAAAAAACACCCAGCAAAAATAATTTTGCTTTTTAGCAAAAACTTTCTAAGGGGATTTTGAGAAATTGGGGGTCATTCAGCCCCAAAGGTATGCGTGTGTTGCCAAATATCAGCAGTATGGTGCTGCTGGTTCGTGAACTCTTGTGATATTCACAGTGGTTTTTTTGAATTTCTGACTTTTCCCTCTCACTTGGTGTACGAAAGTGGAGCTGGCTTGTGTTTGAAAATGCAAAAATCATTGTTGTGCAGGAAAACCATGTTTTGCACAGATCTACTCCAAATAGCTCAAGAGATCTGTGCTGCCCTCTGCAGCAGTTTATCAATACTCCAGGTCATTTACCTATTTACAGCCAAGCAAACAATAAGAAAAATGGTTTGTGAGTGTGCTTGAGAGTAGAGTGGAGCGTGAAGTGGGATAATTTGTAAGCACGTGACCATCTGCACTGGTGCACGTGTCCTGAGGTTCTCCAAGTTTTGTGGATTCACTGTTGGTTTTTTGGAAACGTGTCCCTGAAACAGGAGCTGTTGAGCCTCGTGTCCATTAGGAGGGAGCCCTCTGAGCCCTGAAAGGTCCAGGGTGGTTTTGTGCACGGCAAGGCTGTCGTTCCCGAGGGAGCTGTTGGCTACTGGGTGTTGGTGCCAGAGAGCGAGGCCGGGGCACGTGCTTGGATGCTCCATGGGAATGAGATGCTGGTGTCCATCGCATCAACTTGTGGGAAGGCAGAGCCGGCCAAAGGTCCAGCCATGGCGTGGGGAAAGGAGCCGGGAAGAGGGAGTCTACAGAGGGCTGGGATAGCCCCGGGCATCGGGAAATGAGTGGCTGTTTGGCAACACAGCTCTCTTTGTGTTTGGTATATTTTGTTCTGCATGATTTAAAGTAGCGCCAATTAATATCTAGAGCGTATTTAAGGACCCAGCAGCAGCATTTTCTTTTCCCTCCTCTCTGTGTTTTGAAGTAGAGAGATGGTCTTGCGTGTGCTCGGTGTCTCTGACTTGCACTCACCTGGATTCCTTGAGGAAGAGGAGGGCTTGTGCAAAAATCCCACCCCAGCCCTTGAGAGCGGAAGAGAGAAGAAAACTCTTCACTCAACCGTGCGTAAAAGGATTAACCAGGCTAAAAGGTCATAGAAGATTTAGCTGGGCCTTTAGCATCAGTAAGCCAAGAATTATGGGAATTTGATTTACAAATTAGCATAAAGACCTTATTCTAATAAGCATACAAGCTGAAATAGGTATGTAAAATAACAGCATATGTCAACATCATACGCGGAGCGTTCCTCATCCGAAAGAATTATTCGCTCCGTCGATGTGGCTGGCTTGCAGATAACTCCCAAACCAAAGCACGGGCTGCACTTGTGTGCGATGAAAAGGCTGGATATGGCCTGGAGATGCATCTACAGGGAGGAGCAGCCGGCTGCTTCCCCTTGGAAGGGCAGGGTTCGGGATGCATCGCGCGGGTCGGGGCTGTCCATCCCGGGAGGACTTTTTCTTGGCGAAGGTGGGAGGGGAAACCTTCTGGCAGTTTGTGCAAGAAGGTAATTGCGCTAATGAATGTGTATAAGAAAAATTACATGTATCGACATCTTTCTGTGAATACCCAGATTTATTGTTCCCTGGGGAAAATATTAAATGTGGCTTTGTGGTGGTTAATAGTACCGTGCAGGTCAATAAAATGTGATATTCACCCCAACAGCAGAAAATAGCTATTTAATAGGTAATAACAGTAATAATCAATACCTACATGATTAGATAACCCAGTTATAAGTAGTACATAAAAGGAGGGGAACGCGCCCTGGCTACTCAATGGCCTGATTTGGCGCGTTGCTGAACATCTGTCATTCTTGTTGACTTTAACCGAAGCTGTAAGCAGGTATCCAGCACTTCTGGAAATCAGGCCACCGCATGGGATTAATTGGCACATTTTTAAGACTCAGCAGAGTAAACAGGAACCCAAGCAGACCTTTCCCACTGGAAAGACGCTTTTGAAAGCAAGGCCGCATTGCGCAAAACCGTGGCTTGGCACCTAAAATGCTTGGTTGGTGCTTGGGATCGCAGTTTGGTCGGTGGCTTTGCTATGGGAGCTCTGTGCAGGGTTGCAGGTGGGGTTTTTCCATGCGTGGGGTATCGCTGCTTCTCTGGGATCATCTCTCCGCTGCTCCATCTGGTCATGCACCAGTGGGCTGAGAGAATATAGCGAGGAGCAAAGTTGTTCTGGTTGCTCTATACCACATATTCGGAGAGATCTCTATCAAAAGAGCTTGTCATTTGTAATGAGATACCTTAATAGTGTGGCGTGATAGGGAGCAGGTGCTGGAGTTGGTTCATGCTGTAGCTACAACAGCTTTAGGAGCCCCAGCTGTGGAATAGAGATGCGCGAGGTACCGTACACACTGCCGTGGATTTGGGGGCACGCACTTGCTTACTGTTCTTAAAATGCAGGCGTGAAGAAGGTGGCTGTGGTTATCTACAGTGGGATGCATGAGGAGGCAATGAAGCGGACCTGGGCTGCATGGCCAAGGAGGTACGAGACTGGTCAGCCAACCCCTCCTCTGGGATGGGACTCGCTGACTGGCCAAGAGGAGATGGATAGGAGTTTGACAAGCAGAGAAGATCAGGTGGTAGCTGTGAGCTTGGAAAAAAAATTCATCTGGTACAACAGATTTCTGAAGCATCACAGGGACCATCCAAGCCAGCTCAAAACAGAGTTGTCTTACCCTTCTTTCAAGACTTGGTGGTTCTGGGTGCTCTGGAGGCTGCAACCAGTCCTGGTGCCTAGCAAAAACTACTTTATCCTTATCCATGTGGGCATTTTGACCATCATAGTAACCCTGGCTTATGATTTTTCTGCCTTCCTGTTGTGCCAACCCTGACTTGTACATGAGGTGAGTGCATTCAATATTGGAAGTATCTGCTTCATGTATTTTTTGAAAATATTTATGATCCCTCCCATTTTATTTTTTCCCTGTGGGGGAGAAATGGATCAGTTGACAGATCTAGGTCAAGGTAGCAAGCAGGGCTTGCTGCTTTCTGTGATAAAGTGGGGTGGAGGGGGAGGGCTCACCAGCCTGCTTCCCAGGCAACTTGCCATCAGATGGTGGAGGTGGGCTCCAGCTTTCCTCCGCAGCCTGCGAAGCACCATGTGGGGGTATGTTTCTGGCCCTGGGGATGAGGAAAAAACCCCGCTTTTGCAGCTGTGTCTCCTTCCCAAACTATAGTAGTGGCAGGAGAGGGCAAAATTTTCTTTGCTTGCGCTTCAGCTGAAGGAATGTCTTGCTACAGCAAAACTTTAAACAGGGTAAATGTGTTATTTTTTTTTATTTTCCAGTGTTACTGGTAGCGCTCCTTTGATGCGCGGTGGCAAATCTCCCACTAGGCTGGGTGGGACCCAAACGTGATCTGTCTCCGATGTTGGTGGCGAAAGCTTGGAGCTGCAACCGGGACTTGAAGTTGAACTCTGTTTCAAACAGGGGCCAAAACGAGCAAGGTGCCAGGTTTTGGGATTCTGTAGTGGAAGCTGAAGCCATACTGCTGTCTCCTACCTTCAGCCAGCATCTTGCACCTCTGCACCTGGGTTTTTCCATGCCTTTAGTAGCTTTTATAGGCAAAAAACAGAATTGCGAAGGCTGATCTCTTTGTCACTGCATCCCCTGGGGCACCCTAATCCCAGGGGCCTCCAGCCCTTTTGCAGGTGCTGGTGCATCCTCCAGGCATCCCACAGCCTGTGCTGCCGGCGTGTTTGGAGCTGTGGCTGCTAGCCCGGAGGAGCTAGCCACCTCCTCCTCCTCGAAGCACACACCTTGCTCTTGGTTAATAATAAATCAGAGGTGCTGCCTTCGCCGTGCTCCGTTATCTCCCGCCAGGAAGGATATCATGGATTTTTGATGCGCTTACAGTTAGTATGTCCAGTGCTGAAAGCTGTTGTAAATTAATTGACCTTTTGGCCCTGTTGGCCCGTTGACTGTTCCCACTAAAGACGATGTTTGGTTCTTGGCATCCTCCTCCCCCTGCTTTCCCTTCCTCTGACTCCTCCACCTCCCTCATGCTTCGCTTACTAATCAGGGGGAGCCGAAAAAGGCGGTGATGGAAGCTGGCACGGCATCCTCTGCCTTCCCGCAGGGACGGGGCCAGAGCGATGTAGCTGCTGCTGAGCTAAAAAGGCACGGTGCAGCACTGAGGACCTTCTGGAGGTGGGTGCGTCCCAGCAGCAGTGGGGTGCAAGGGTGCTCAGCACCTTGCCTGAGGGCACCTCTGTCCATCTAGTGAGCTATGGCTTGTGCAGAGCGCTTCCTTCTGGAGCCGTGGTGGGTCTGGCTTGCAGGGAGGATGGGAGAGGCAGGGCTTTGGTGGGAAGGAGCTGAAAAAAAATTCTGTGAGCCTGGAGGTCCTGGACTGGGATGTGGGTGCTGAGTTCACATCCTTTGCTCATCCTGCAGCGATTTGGGATTGTTGCATGGTCCTTCCCCTTCTTCCCTTGGCCGCGCACTCCATAAGGATACCAGCCATTTTTCCCTTCTTGTCTGGTCTAGCTAACCTGGATTTGCCTTGAAAACAGGATCTTTCCCCCCGCTATGGAATTGTACATAGCTGAGCATGGAGAAACTCTGATTTCACTTGGAAGGGAGCTTGTAAAATCACAAATTCTCAGCCCGTGTGGCTGGTTCGCATCCTCCCATGACTCACGATGGGAGACAGCAGCTGCTAAGAAGTAGGAAATTGTGTAATATTAGAAACTAAAAGTACTTTTTGTTTTATTCCAAAATGGAATAAACCAGAACAATCATAAATTCCTAGTGAAAGTAAATTCTGGGGAAAATAGGGGTTGATTTAGCAGTATTTTTGTTCTGATTCTGAGCTTGCAGAAGCAACGTGTACAAAGTTGTGAAGTGATTTCAAATAAAAAAAAGAAATCTGAAGGCTGCATTCCAGCAGTATCAAAAGAGCCTGGAGTCTCGAGCCTTGTTACTTTTTTTAATTGTTATTTCTTCAAAACAGATCCTCTGCTAATGTTTTGATTTTGCCAGAAACGGCGTTCTTAATTTAAAGAACTGGTTTGAAAGCCAAATCTGACCCGCCTCATTGGAAGCGTGACAAGCACTTGAAGCGAAGCAAGGTTCGTTAATGCTATAATATTATCTCACTGTTAAGTGTTTGGCTTTTTTTTCCCCCTCTCCTCTTGTATGAGTTAGCTGGTGAATAGCACTAAGTTCCTGGGTTGGTTTGGTTGTTTTCTAGCTTTTATTCCCTTTCTGCAGGACAGATGGTGCTTATAGATCAGAGGGTGCCTGTGTTACACTTTTTTTTTTATTTTTTTGCTAATTCAATCCCCAAAACCAGCACCGGGCTTTTTGATAGCGGGCCAAGGCACGAGAGAGTGGCAGGGCTGGCTGGCAAGAGGTGAATTTGGATTTACCGTGAGTGACATCTCTCTTAATGAAGCCCTTTCTGGGAAGAAGGCTGGCGGGGAGCAGGATCCGTTGGAGGCTGGGGTTGCGGCGAAGCCAAAGCCGCCTTGTCATCGAAGGCAACATTTAAAAATTTGTATTATTTGTTGTTTACCTTTTGTGCCACTTTTCTGCACGTCAGCGCGTTCCCATTGTACGTTTTGGGCTTCAAAACCTGACAGCACATTAGCAGCTGGCTCCAAAGCACCCAAATAATGCATAAACTATGATTATTCCTTCTGATCCACTTGTGTTTATGTAAATGGCTGGAAAAGCGGTTTTCAGCTTATTTCAGAAGCTTAGGGGATTCATACCAAACCTATTATTGGAAAATCGGAAAGTGAAAAGCAACTTCTGAGACAGGAATTAGCAACTCAATGGCAGTGTGCGTAGCGTTGGCTGCATGGGATCCGGCTGTATCACAGACAGGAATTCCCATGGGATTCAAAAAAAATAAAATCAAATACACGGGAACAGGTTATCAGGCTCCGCAGAGAGGGGGGACTCGAAGGAGGTTTGCAGTTAATCCGGAGATGGGAGGCTGGAGAGGGAGCTGGGGTGCAAACCCTCAGGTGTTTTGGCTGGTGGGTGTGCCAGGGGCATCACCAGCCG
>NW_010527428.1:7395-8070 GCF_000687285.1 Phaethon lepturus
CGGGGGGCCCCCCTTGCCCCCCCCGGCGTGGCGCCCCCCGCCACAGGCAAGCCTTTTCCCTCTGTCCCGGGAGAGACGGGAACAGATGGAAATCCTCTTTGGGGTGCTGGCCCCTTCCAGCCAGCCCCGTGGCACCTTGTCCCTCCTCTCCTGCTGTTTTTTTGGCTTTTTTTTTTTTACCTTGGATCAGTCCCTTTCCCCCTTCCTTATGTTAATTTCCCACCTGAGCACCAAGCACTTTATAAATAGCAAATCTGAAATGAATTTCCTAGCAGCAATCATTATCTCCCTCGACAGCCATTAAACATTCACACAAGCAGAGCAAAATGACAAAGGGGATTGATTTTTACAGTATGTTGGGGGGATGCAGGAGAAAGGAAATATGTTGACAAGGCTTTTTTCCTTCCCCTGGCCACCCCCCCCAATTCTCTATCTCAAGGAATTTAAAATTGGCCAGTGACTCCTTTTTGAGATCAGCTTGGAAAGGAGTGGGAGAGAGCAAAGTTGGAAATAAATAAAACTAAATATATATGTATATAAAAAAATAAAAAAACCTTATTCCCTTCCTCTTCAGCCCCTGCAAGCCTCGCTCCGATCTATTGGCTGCGTGCGACTGGTAAACATGAAGTTAGTTACGCGGCCCCGGCTGGTGAGATGAATATGTCAGAGTTAATG
>NW_010527428.1:8113-28882 GCF_000687285.1 Phaethon lepturus
GAGGGGATGGGGGGGCCCAATCTCCACAGCCTTCTCAGCAGAATAAATGTGTTGATGTAATAGTTGGGAGCCGGCGAGCTGCTGCCGTATGAGGCACTGTAGCTGAAAATTTAACTTTGATTTCAATTTTCATATTTGTCAGCAATAATTAGATTCAAGAAATGTTTTTGCCACTGTTCTAAAATACTAATAAGTAGGAGCCTTTGTAGTATGGCTAATGGAGTCTTTTTTTTTCCTAGTGGGCTAGAAAAATTCCATTAAAGGGAAAAGTCACACTATATTACCATGCTTCAACATGCATTGACTTTGCTGCCACAGGAATAGCTGTGCTGGGAGATGGTGGCATTTTCTTCCAGCTGCAGGGATGATGCCTGGGGATGGGGCATCCTGGGGGAGCAGGGAGGGCTGGAGGGGACCCACCATGCCCGGCTGGGGGAGTTGATGCTCTTTGGGCTGGCTGGAGGCTTTTGAAGCGCTCACGAGATGATATTGCAGTGGTGGCCTGGCTCTCATCCAGCCTGCTTGCTTTGGCAGTTCTTTTTGGGATTGCAAATTCCTGTGGGGTTTAAAGCCTTCGATCAGCTGGGAGTCTCCCCTTGCCGGCTCTGCCAAAGGCAGAAAGCCCCTTCTCCCCCTCCCCAACCCTGCTGCACGGATTTTCCTGATGGCATGTGCCAGGTTTTATCCCAGAGCAACGCCGGAAAGGAAAGCGATATTAAATTTGCTGGCGATATGCACAGCAAATGGGGGAAGCTCTAAGTTGTGTCATTCTCAAGTTACTTCAGCCTATTAAGTGAACAAAAGCACTTGTGGAGTGAGAAATGGAAATGGCCAACACGGCCCGATTAATCCTGGATGTACAATTCCATTAATAAGCCAGCTTTTAATAGGTGGCTCTTTCCAGAAGCTGTTGGGACTAAGAATTGATGTATTCACTGTAATTGTATTGCAACTAATAGGATATGAAGAAAATTGTATAGAGAACCTGTTCCTTCACCACCGTTTTCCAGTCAGTTGAAATAATGCTTCTCCCTGGAAGAACCCAGCAAGTAATGATACTTAAATCTAAATAGTAACAGGAATATTTTTAATTTCGGTGGAGATGATTTTTGGCTTGTGCTTTTGCTTCCCCATAGAGCGGGCAGAAGCCGAAACAACAGTTTACAAAAGTGCCGGAGGAAACGGGGATCCCAGTCCCAAAGGAAATGCCTCGTGGCTGGATACTGGGGCAAGTGTCCCGGGCTGGCCGATGGGACGCGGCTGCCCATGCAGAGAGCTGTACCGAGCTTAGCTCTCTCTTGAGAGCCAAGGGGGTGGTTTCTGGGTGCTCAGGCACGGGGCTGCCCCCCTGGCATCTCACCCGGAGCCTTTTGTTCTCTTCGTTGGCAGCGAGAGGGGCCTTCAGCCTCCGCAGTTGATGCGGTTCACTCTGAGAGCTCGTAACGAGCCTGAGGTCCTCACTCAGTTCATTCCCCCGTATTTATTCAGCTCCTGGCTGGACGCGGCGGTCCCAGGGCTCTCCCTTTGCAATGAACTCCTGTTTTCACACCCTGCAAAAACTCTCCTCCTGGGGCCAGCCAGGGCTCCTGGCTTGTGGAGTCAAACGTGCTTTTTGCGGCTGTAGCCCTGGGTCCCCGTGGTATTCAGAGAGGGATCGGGGCTTTTATCGGTGAGCATCTCTCCAAGGGCTCTTGCAAGAGCAGCGCGGCGATGCCGTTGGTATGGCGCTGGAAATCCCAGGCAGGCTGCGTGGATTGGCACATCCGAGGTGTAATGCACAGCAGTGCCCTGGGATGCAGATCTCCCTCGTATCTATGCGGTCGTGGAATAATGCGCATTAAAGAGAAGGAAGCATTAATATTAAGAGCGAACTGATTCAAAATCCAGGCGGCCCCTGGTTATTGCAGCTATTTCTTAGTTAATAGGCTGGGGAATTTGGAGAAGTTTGCGGCCACTTCTTGTCTGTTCATCACCGCTGGCCGCTGGTTCAGCGTTGTTTGTTTTTCACTTCTCCCTATTTGTATGCATGCTCTGACCCTTCTTTGGTAGCAGGCTAGAGAGTAGATATAAAGGGGAGGGAAAAAAGAAGGCGGTGGGGGGGGAATGCCAAGGCACAGTTCAGCTCAAATCCCTGAGGAAACAGATGTGATTGCCTTACAGAAATGGCTCCAATAAGGCCGAAAAGGAATATTGCTTTTATAGCTTTTGGGATATAAAACATTTAGAAAATGTGATTGACTGGCAGGCCCTAATTTATCATTTACCCATTTCTCTCTCTCTCCCACCTCCATCCTTGTATCCACCCAAACGCAGAAGCAAGCTCCGATGGACTCATTTCCACTTTGCTTTCTGTCTCGTGCGCGTCACGCACGTGCAAACCCCCGTTTCCTTGCACGCCCGGCCCGTGTGTGTGCACACGCAGGCACATGTTCCCCGGTGCTCCTGACTCCTTGTCCCGCTGCCTGTGTCATGGATTTATCATCATTCTGCTAAGCACTCGAACTCCTGTGGCTATTTATAATTAATGCTCAGAAACCTGCCAATCCATTTAATGACACTAGGAGGTCATGGCCTCCCTTATAGCTTCCCATTAATCATCATTAGAACAGTTCTGGGTTTTTTTACATTCTTTTAGAAATGTTAATTCACCTTTATAATGCTCCTTTCAGCCCTGACTGTAAAGGGAGACTCTGTAGTGACTCCAGACTGTCTTGCAAGTGTGTGCAGGTGAAAGGCGCAGTGGGACAATTGCGCTTGATAAAGTCTCTTGGATGTCTCCCGCTGGAATGAATTACACTCACAAACTCCGCGAGATGGGATTTCTTCACTGCCTTCTGGTGCCTGCGCCTCACAGCGACGCTGGCACGGCTGCCTCCATCTCCCGGGTACCCCGGAGCCCCTTGCGATGGCTGCCTACCTGCAGAGAGCCGCGCGCCGCTGGGAGCCGTGCAGCAAGCGGTTCCCGGCGGGGAATGAACTCAACGATGCTGGTGCAGAGCTTGAGGGGGCCGTGCGTGCTCTGCCAGGTTGCGCTTGGCACGTCTTTACTGGGCAGACCGGCTTTGGCATAAGGTGGGCTCGTGCATAGCTTGGCTTTACAGGGCTGTGGTTGTTGCCTCCCCTCGGCATCTTGGTTTGGGTGGAGCGTCAAATTTGTCCCCCATGAAGGCTAACAAAAATCCCAGGGAGCAGGGCTGCTCACAGTGGTGACTCCGTCTCCTGGTCTTTCCCACCGCCACCCTGGAAGCAGGAAACCCCGAGCCCTTTTCCTGTGTCCCAAAGTGCCCGCTGTCATCGTCTCGGCCCCCAGATCCTCTGGGAGCCGATGCCGTGGCACTGCAGAGGGGGCTTAGCGGTCATGTCAAGCGGTAGCATGGAGGAAGGAAAGCTCTGGGTGCAGTCTGGTAGCTTTTGGCAAGCAGCAGCTCTTCTTAAAGAGCCCTCTCTTGGCTTGCAAGATTGCACGTCAGAAGCAATCGTCCCCTGTCTGAAGGCAATCTGTGCTCACCGTTAACGGGCACGGGTCCAAAGCGGTGCCTGTCTGATCCGGATTCTGGTTTTGATCCTTTTGGGGAGGGGTCCCCGGTGTGGTGGTGCACAGCTTTGCAGATGTTTGCTGCAATGCACGGAGCCGTGTGAGCTGCTTCTCTGACGGAGCTCCTGGAGACTTTTCATAAACCTGGGAAGCATCCTGTGGCGCTTGCTTCATGATCATGCATTGCTCAGCAAGATGGGGTGAGGCGGTCCTGACACCCAGCCCCCTTTGGTAGGAGGCACCTGCAGCCCCTCGTGGCCTTGGGGTGGGTGAAGGTTTGTGCTGCCTCTCTTTTTGGGTGAAACGGGATCATGCCTGCTCCTTTGGGGAGTTCTGGTCTTGGTGGGAGCTGAATCTAGCCCCGTTTCTCTGAGTAAATACGCCAGCAGCATTTGGCTTAATGAACTGTGGCTTTTAATAAATGGCTCTTATCTTGCTGAAGTGCTGCTAAATTGTCAGGATTTAAAATTAGCCTAATAGATTGGCGAGCGATGTTTTATTCACTGGTTAGTTGAAAGGAGATGGAGAGAGGGGGAGAGGTGGCTCCACCCAATTCTCCCTGAATTATACAAGAGTTATTTATTTGTTTGGGCCGAAGGGGAAATGTTCTGGATTAATGTGCGATGCCTCAGCACCTGACTTAATGAGAATTTAGAGACCTATCCCAAACTGATAGTCTCCAATTAATCACTTGGTGGCCCCTCTGCTCTGCTGTCCCTGGAATATATTTTTCAGAGTGGTGGTTGGGTTGTGGTACCCACTGCTGCTTGCCAGGAGAGGGGTACAGGGATGTACCAGGGAGGTTTTTGGGTGCTGTGGTAGCTTACAAGGCCACTTGTTGCAGCTTAGCTCCATGTCGATGTTGAAGTAGAGCCCATATATCTCTATCTATACCATATGTATACCTGTGCAACTTGTATTCTTGAGCATCAAGTTGAGCTGGTCCTTGCTCAGCTTCTGATACATCCCGTGAACTTGCACAAGCCACTTTGCGCCTTTATGCCTTTTGGCAACGCGGAGCCAGTTATGATCTTGTTGACAGTTCGGAGACGTACGGAGAATCAAGGCGGAACAGTGTTTTATAATAGAGTAATATGGGATCTGGTTGGGATGAAAGATGCCAGGGAAATGTCAATCGCTATCATTATCCTAACAAACTGCTGTACCTGCAGAGATAATAATAATATTTAGCAATTACATAGCACCTAACAAGCTCAAACAGCACAGACAGCAGCTAATTAAATCTCCCAAGACTTCCTTTGGGTGGGTGTTTTCCTACGAGTGTGGACTGTCTTCCATCCAGAGTGCTTTGCACAAAGCTAAATGCGCTTCTCCCCCATTTGCCCGGCAGGGAAAGGTAAGGTCCTGCTGAAAATCCTCTGTAAGGGCAAGCCTGAGCTTGGTAGTGGGCTCGTGGTGAAGGCAGTGGGCAATCTTGGCACTGCATTGTGCTGTTGGCTTTGTTTGCAAGAGCGGTGTGTGGCCTTGATTCAATGACCCAGGTGGCCACAGGTGCTCAGATGCTGAACACCTCCGTGTGCTCTTTGCTTGCCCTTTCTGAAATCGGGGAGAGTTTGGCTGCTGGGCACCCAAACTAGGACCCTGCCAGCATCCCTCAGTGAAGCAGAGGAGGTGGTGCAGATGGTTTGCAGGGCTGGATGGTCAGCGGTGTGTTTTCTCCCTTGTTCTTCTGGCTTGCTGGGCTGCTGCTGTTTACCCCGTGGTTCATCATTCCCCTGCCCAACCTGCATCCCTGTTGACTGAGCTGCATCCTGAGAAAGCTTGCTGGAAGGCGATACTTCTCAACCGACGTCCCAGGTTTGGCCAGGGCACCCAAGATCACAGTGATAGAAAGCAAGACTTTCAACTCTTCCCCATTTGTGTTCTTCTCACCTTGCCCCTTCTGGAAAGCAGCAGGTGAAACAATACATGGCTGCTTGGATCCAGCCGAGATCCTCGACCCCTGCCCAGCAGCGTGCTCCTCCAGGCCGGTGAGACAGCGGTCTCCCTGTGACTTTGTGAAGGTCAGTGTTCGTGTCTGAAGTGGGGCTGGTAGTAGCAGTGCAGGATGCACAGTGTCAGCCATAAAGGAAATACTGTATATAAAAGATAAGTTTTTTCTTTTCTTGTGGCAGAGGAACAAGGCGCCGGGTTCATTTAGCATTCATAAAGTCTTGCTTTGGAAACGCCTTTAAGTACTGCTGAGGGAGACTTGAAGGAGTGTGTTTGAGAGTCAAATGCACATCTCCTTGGGCTCTCCTTTCATCTGCTTTAAAAAACACAATCTTTTTTTTTTAATCTTTTTTCCCCCTCTGTAAAAATACTAATCTTCTCCAACAGCAGCAGACACCCAGGGTGCAGGCGCTCAGCAATTAGTTCAGTGAACAGAGTAAGCGAGGAGCAGAGGGAAGGGGAGACTCAGCCAAGTACAGGGAGGATGGCGAAATGAAGCCTGCTAATTAGGAGATGGCGCGGCACGGCGAGACGGCGCCTAGTTAATTCAGGTGCAAAGCCGTTAGGTCTGCCCGGGTGGCAACACGCTTGCCGGGATGCCCAAGTCCTCGGGCATGCTAGGCTGACCTTCGGCAGAGAGGAACACCTAGCAGGGAATTTGGGTCTTGGTCTGGATCCGAAGCCAAGTGTTGAAAGAGCCCACGGAGGATGAGTGAGGATGAAGGATGCAGTTTGGCTAGATTTACAACCTAGCAAGCATATTCCCAACTGCAAGCTGGCCGCGAGTCTCTGTTGGGAGAAACACATGGAGCTTTTGGCTTCAGTCCTCTCTGGAGTCTCGGACAGCATGTGGAGAGGAGTGGCCATCCTCCAGAGGCTGGGCTTTCCCAGCAGAGAGGCACTGTGGTGGACTTCATGTTGGTGTGGAGATTCAATGGGCAATTCCAGTTATCATCAAAGGAGCTGAGACAGAAAGAGCAAGCGTGGAGAGAGAAGAAAGCAACAAGTGATGTAGTCATCCAGTCGCCTTCAGATTGTGAAGAGCCAGCTTCATGAGAAGTGTCAGATGGGCAGAAGTTCAGCTCAGCCCCTTCTTTTGGCTGAAACTTTTCTTGTCCTTGAAATATCTCTCCTCTGCTCTTCACTTGAGGGAAGGGAATTTATTGCAATGAAATATGTTGTCTTGCGGCTTTTTATGAAAACAGCACATGTCACTGCCCCTATTTCCTGGAGCCAAAGGATGTGGCTGGATTTCAAAAAGAAAAGGACTGGATGATTTCATTATTGCTAACAACTGTTCCCACCAAGATAAGGACAGTCTAATCGCATTCCCTGTGCAGAAGTACCAAGGGAACCAAAAGGGAACGTTTCCATTTGATTTTCTGTGTTGTCTTCTGTGTTTTTGTCGTCTCCGGTACCATGCAGTGCCAGAAGCAGGCTGCGAGGCTTAATGGACTTGGGGGGGGGAGTCAAGGCAGCAATACGTGGGGGAGCGTTACGGTTATCAGGGCCCTGGTGTCCCAGATTGGAGATGCTCTGCCAGCAGCAGCCTTTGTCCAGCCTGGTGCATGGCTTTATTTCTGTTGACCGCCTGTGGTCAGGGCTTGAGCTCCACTGTCCCAAACTCCTTGAGCGAAGTCCGAACCAATGATGGAGGCTCAGCACTGAGCAGAGGGGCAGTTTTTCAGCCTTTTTTGCTTTTGTTTGCACGTCCCCCAGAAGAAAAGTGCCATCCCCCCTGCGTAGAAAAAAAATCGGAGCTTGCTGCCAATAGGTTTGCTTTTCTTAACGATGTTTTGCAGACTCCCTCTGCAGATACCCGTCAGAACCGATCCATAGCTGAAAATTACCTCCACAGTGAGCACGCTCCATCTTGTACTGCCGAGAGGGGATGCTGACCATAGCGCAACCCAGGTAGAGCCAATTCGGTTCGTAACTGCCTGCCCAAGAGAAGGTGAGGACTGGGGGAGAGTAGAGCTGAGAGTTGGAGGGGACAAGTTTCGGCTGTGCCCTTCAACACGTTCTTCTGCATGGAGTCGAGCTGCCACGTGTCCCTGCTGAAAAGCTTCGTGTTGCAGGGAAGGAGCTCTCTAGGCTTTGATTTGCCTTGTAGCAAGAGATAACATTATCGTCTCGTCCTTTAATGATTTGAGGATGGAATATTTTTCACATCAATTTATCTATCTCACTAGCCCTGATTCTGCTCTCATGCTGCTTGGCAGACGGATGTTGTAAAAATCAGTGCAAATGAAAGGGATGAAGCAACTCGGTCTTCCTCTGCCGTTGGCGCTTAGGATCTCCGTAGAGGCACTAATTGATCAGTCGGTGAGGAGTTGTCATTTGGTGAGCAAAGTGGGGTGCTCTCTTCTGGAGCAGAGGGTCACCGATTCAGGTCCCAGCAGCGACCACCCAAAGAGAAAAGATGACTTATAATTACATTCATAATTGAAAGTGATTAATGGTAGCAAAAGAACTTCGAGCGATTTCTTGTAATTAAATACTAATTTTAATTCCTTTGCAGTGCCGAGCACCATATTTGCTTTACTGGTGATATTTATGGCTGTGCCTTAGCACAGTTTAATATCTTAAAAATACATGCTAAGTGATTAACATTTTTTTGAAACTGGGTAAACAAGTAAATATCAATTAGTTTGTTTACTTTGTGTCTGTAATTAGCAATTATTATTTAATATTTTTGCGGATCTCTATTCTGGAGGATTTGTGGCTTTCAGTGGAAGCGGCAGAACCCTTGATCGCTCCCATGCCAGGGGAGTCCTGGTCTCTGCTCCGGCGGCAGCGGTCACATCTGCAATGGTTTAGGCTCAGAGAGGGCGTCACGGCCAAGGTTCCAGCCTGCTGGCAGCAAAGCCTCTTGCGAGGGCTTGGAGCAAGAGGAAAGGAGTTGTCTGTGCGCAGCAGATGCTCGCTGGCTGTTGCTTGGTCTTAAAGAACAGAAGTGTCATGAAATCAGCTGCTTCTGCCAGGTTTTTGCTGTCTGTGACACCTTTCAAACGCGGCTGCCGCTTGCGATGCTGCGTGTCAAGGGCTGCTCGGGGCTGCCTTCCCTCTCCCCTTGTTCCAGCTGCCAACCTCACCTCCTCCCCGCTGCTCTTCGGAGAAGGCATCTCCCCTGCCGATGCGTGCCGTAGCCTTGGCTGGACCTTTGGGGATATATTTGCAGAATTCAATATTTCATCCTTAATACTGTCATCGTATTTACTTGGGTTTTAAGTTTGATGTGGCAAACGGGCCATGCAACCGCTGGCCAGCATGGTTTGGGGTTTGGCCGTGGACAGGGAGCTGATGGATGCTGTTTTGGGTGGCTGTACCTGGGTACAAGCATGAGGGGCACTGAACCGGGTAGAATTCCCATCCTGGGGAGTGTGGGGTGTGTCAGAGACCTGCCAGTGCCCAGCTCGAACTGAAAACATCATTAAGCCTGCGTTTGTTTGCCCATGCCAGCAATGGTGTTTGCCCATACCAGCTGTATGGCTCTTCTTGAAGCACTATAGGATGAGCGTGTTATGCCTAGATGTGCTCGTGTCCTTTCTGCGCTGTGACAAAGTTGTTTTCAGATGAGCCAGGCTGGGAATCTGTTTCCTGAAAACTTGGTCCTGCTCACATAGCAATACACCGGGCCAGAAAGCACTTGATGGAAATCATGTCTCTTCCTCACCAGTTCCTTGATTCCTTGCTAATGCTTTTCATTCCCTCTTGCTGCTTGAGAGAGCTGATCGTCTGATTAAATTAAGACAGACACAAAAGCAGCTGGCCTGCCAAAGCCTAGGATTTTATTAAAAATAATATTGTTTACAGAGTTCTCTCCTTTTATGGCGCATATAAAACAGCGTGTTCCACCCGAGCAGCCGGCAGGCTCGTTGCAATTTACCCGGGAAGAGATGGAAAGACATTAAACCTTGTCTTGATGGGGAGTAGGGAGGGCATGGAGGAGAGGGAGGTTGGGGATAAGAGACAGAGTGTAGCTGTGACAGCAAATGAGAGGGAAGGAAATGCAAGGAAAAAAGCGGAGAAAAGGAAGGATGGTTCCCTGTTCCCCACCTCTCCTTCTCCCCTCGCATACCTGTGCTGAAATGAAGCACTCGAAAATGAGAGAGATCATGGAAGAGAGGAGATAAAGTAGGCCAAAGAGCTTCAGCTGGGGATCCAGCCTCCACCTGAGTGAGGAAGAGCGCTGCTTGCCCTCCCTGCAATATTCAGGAGCCTTTCCCGGGCTATCTGTGCGGGTGGAAAGGCTCCTCTGCTCTGTTCCCAGCTCGTTTGAGGTCTTGCAGATGCTTCTGCGAGTCCTCGAGCAGTAGGGCAAGTCAGTGCCAGAAGGTGCTGGGAGCACTGGCTCCTGTCCACCCAAGTGCCCCAGCCTTCCAAGACCTCACCAAAGAGTCCTCGTGGTTTGTAAATTGTTTGTTTGCAGTTTATTTGCATTTCAGGGGTCTGCCAGGGGCAAAGGGAGGACGTGCTGGGTACGGCACATAGCAGTGGGTCATGGCATGAGAGGCTGGCCGTAAAGCAAGGAGAGACAAAGAGGTTTTTCCAAGGTCACAGCAGCAGCTTGACATAGCACCCAAACTTGAGCCAGGGCCCCCCACTTGCAACACACCCTTGTGCTAGCGAAAATGGGTTCGTGGCTTGCTTTGGGAGGCACGGAGGAGCCTTGCTAAAGCCCTGCTGCAGCAGTGCCCCGTCTGCTTTGCTTTCTCTCTTCTTTCTGTGTTGTCTTCTGTTTGTTTGTTTGATTTGGTTCCAAAAAATTAATTGTAAAAGCCCATGGCTAATGGTTTGAATGAAGGATGGATGGGTACTTTAATTAACTTGTGAAAGGATTATACACTTATGTTTTCAGTCTTCCTCACCCCAGCCGAAGTAACAAGGCTTGAACATCCCCGCGTTTTGAGGGAGCCAAGCGCTGCCTGAACATGAAAGTGCACTGGGGAGGAGGGATCAGCTGGAGGTCCCCTGGGCAAAGCCACTCGGACTGAGCTGGGAAAATGCAGCTGGGATCCCAGTTGTAGTTAGCACACGGGGGTCAGTCTCTTCCCTTTGTGGATGCGACCCTGGGAGGAACACCTCCCACCCTCTTTCCTTGGACCTCTGAGCCCCAGTGTGCTCGTCACGGCGAGCACCACCTCATGGCTGTTGACATGCTGGGTTTGACACCTTAAAGGGCTTCGGTGCAGGTGAGGGAGGTGTCCCATGAGGTGTACAGAGACTTTAGAGATTGAATAGGTCTGAGCCATATTTTGGGTTAATACAGGTAAAAATTGGACTGAACATGAGCCATCTGCCCCTTCTTTGTAAGATGGTTATTGTACAAGCTTACGAGGTCTAGCATGAAAAGAGATGCCATCTTATTTTTACCCTAAACCAGGCAAAATTCAGTCAATTGAGTTGGATTGGGAATAAACTCAGCCCACCAGTCCTGGGGACCCGAAACTGCCAAGCTCCCCTGTGCAGGAGGATTTCTGCAAAGCCTGGAGGTGAAGGGATTGCTAGACAGAAGAGGAGTCTTGGTCCAGGTGGCCCTGGGTCGCTCCTTGCTAGCCTGTAGGCATGCTTGATGGTGTCAAAACCTGTAGCGATTCCTCAGTCTGAAGACAGTGAAAGGTTTGGGGCTGTAGCAACGAGCGCTCCAGCCTTTGCAGCTCAACACGTTGCAGCCTCGTTAGTTATTTGTGTCTCAAGAATCTCCGAGTAAGACACTGAGAAAATCTTTGAAGAAAAGCACTGAACTCCCGCTGTCCTCCCAGCCCTTCCACGCATCGTCCCTCCCAGCCCATCCCCAAATCTATCTCTCCCAGTGGCTTCTCTGCCTTTTAGGACTGTGCTAAGAGATGAAAGGTGTCTCCTGCATGGACATTTTACTGAACAAATAAAAAAATATTCCGGCAGGACTGGTGAAGGAGCCAGACTTTTGCCATTCCTCAGCCGCATGGTTCAGAAAGTTGGGACCAGGTTGGGCCAAATAATTTTCTGAATGAATCAACAGTGCTTTGCATATCTACGGGAGGGATGGGGCCGTAGCTTGCATCGTGCTCCTGAGTCACCGGGCAGTTTCCTGTCCTTCCCAGTGCAAAACACTCCAGGTGGGAGCTTCAGCATTACTGCTTAAAACAAGGCTGATTGGGCTGTTGCTGTCATGGAAAATGCATGAGGAAAAAATGAATTTCCATGCTATATTTTGGATCAAAAGCCATTTTTACTCTAAACAAGGCCTCTTTGGCCTTCTCTCAGTAGTGGTATCTGCCCCTGGAATCCTCCTCACTTATCAGTCCCCCAGCAAGCTGCTCTGTTTGATTGCTAATCTGCCTTATTATGTTTTTAAATGCACTTTAATATTTTAGTTTTAGTGACTTTTTTTTAAGGCCAAATTCCAGCTTCTGAAGTGCATACCTCTCTTTTACTTCAATGGCAGCCTTTCACGCTTATCCCAAGGCATAACATGGTCCTTACACCGTTTGAAATTAGGTGCATTGATTAGAGCATCTCTCAGCCGCTGCTGCCGTTCTGCACCTCAAAGGACGGCTCAGAGAAGAGGATGGCAGTTGGAGCTGGGAGTATTTATGCGCTCAGCATGTGATTTCTTGGGACTTCGTGCTTGTTGTAGCTCTTTCAAGTGACCTGGAAATAGATGTCTGCTTGTAGGTTGTGAAATGCCGTGGTGGTGGTGGTGATGTGTTTGGTAGGAGGCGGGTGATGTGCATGGGTCATGCCTGTGAGGATGTGTATGATAAACCAGAGAGGAGAGATGAACACACAGGGTCAGTTGGAGTTCTTGCCTTTGCTCCATTCTTTTTTTTTTTCTTTTGAGCAAGAATGGTGAAATACTGAGGAAGTCACTAAAAAACGTTGCACCTCATATTCTAGGTTGAGAGTGGGTCTGGCCCAGGTATTTAGTATTTTCAGTTCTTGCCGAAGCCAGCAGCAACCTAAAATCTGCCGTGCGTACTCGGAGGTGCTCAGAACCCGTTGCAGTAGGGTGCAAACCTTGCAGAGTGCTGTCTGACAGTCAGAAATGGGTGCCTGGAGTGCTGTCTGAAGCCTAGTTAGGCTGGTGCTCTGATCGCAATCGCTCCTTGGAGAAACCTCCCTTTGTTTAACAAGAGTTAAGCATTTTGTTAAGGGAATTCGTTTGGTTGTTTTGAGTTTGTTTGGTTTTTTTTGATTCCTTCCGCCTCAGTGCGCTCTTGGAGAAGTCGTACGTGCCATAGGGAGGAGGTGTAATGGAGAGGACAGATGTTGCAGATGTGAGATTGAGCTGATGATGAGGGTACCTGGAGGTGCAGGATCCGCATGGGACTTGGCAGAGGAGCAATCACGCTTTCTGGCAATGACGTGTTTTGCTCTTAGAAATACTTTTCCTTCTCTAACTGCTTTCTCACAGGGGGTGAAACCTTAATATGTCAGCACTTCAGATAGGCAAACTGAGCTGCCCAGGGGAAGTCAGTCGCGTTTCACAGAGCTGGCTGGCTTCAGGAGTCACCAGTCCCGTTCAGCTTGGGTGATGGAGGCTTGTCAGGGAGGTAGGGCTGTGCCCAGGGGTCTGACCTGGGGTCTGGCTCGCTTCAGGGCGAATGGTGTGATCTAAGTCAGCTTGGAGACAGGTGCCAACCCACCATGATAACCTTTCGGCCTTCAAATCTTTGCAAAACGGATAAAAGTCCATGTGCATTCCGAGGTGCAGCCTTGAAATGAGGGTGATTAAAACACTGTTGGTGCTGGGGGATATGGAAATACGTTGGGTATCTCTATCGAATTCCAGCCAGCAGCCACCCTGTTCTTAATGACCAGCCCTTGCTGTCTCTCCAGGTAGGAGTAATATTTGTCTGTATTGGTTTAGCTGCTTCGGTTTCTAAAGAAGGACAGAAAACCTGGTCTGATTGAGTTGCCTCGGGAAATTTTCAGTGCTGCTGTCAGTCGGTGCCTGAGACTTAGCTGTCATTTTTGCCTGAGCTTTTTAAATCCTCCCCTTGTCAGAACCCTTGAGTAGTGTTGAGAGAGGGGGCAAACGAGTAACGGGATGGTCACCTATGATGGACTGAGACGGATGGAATGCCTCTCGTCAAAGCCAACGTTATTACATAAACAGTGGTAGCACCGTGCCCAAATACCATGTCAAGGGGGGATAGAGCTGGGAGTGGGTAGAGAGGAGAGACTAGGATGACTCTATCCAGTGAAGCGGGTTGTCCCTGGAAAAAGAACATGAATAAGTAATCTGGATAAATAATAGAGCTGTCTGAGCTGTAGCAATAAAGAATAAAAGTGCTGAATGCGGCGTGCTATGATTTGTGGGGTCGTGCTGTCTGGACGGAGGAGCCCTTGGTCCCGCTGGTGAGCAGGTGCTTGCAGACGGATCTCCTTGGTGTCGCAGAGATTACTCGTATGCAGTCGCTTGCCAGCGGGAACAAACGGTTCGTGGTCCAGTCCGTTGTTACGCGGCCACAACACATTTGTGGAACCTGAAAGCTTGCTGTGTCTTAGCCTGCTGCTGCGAGTAATCTCTGGAGGATTACAGATCTGTAGGGCTAGGTGGGATCCCAGCTGATGTCTCCCTGGAGTGGAGCCGGACACACGTGGGACATCCTTCATGGGTAACTGAGCTGCTCTTCGGTGTTGGAGGTGGCGTAGATTCCTGGAGACCTTCTGCAAGGGTTTCGGGAGCCTGAGTGAAAGTTATTCCAAGTACACAACCAAAAACCTTCTCTGCAGCAAACGAGGCTGTTTTCTCTGGCTCTTCGAAAGGCGGTGGCAAATAATTATTCACCGCTTCCTTCATATGATATTTACGTATGGGAAGAGTGCTGTCTTGTCTTACTCAATCTTTTCTTTCAGTGACAAAGCAAACCCCAGCATCTTTCAATTGTCTGCATCTCTCACCGATTTCATTGCTATTCCGTGGACTCACTCCCACTCGTCCATGGCTTGGACGTGCAATCAATTGCATCGCATCAGTTAGAGATGTGTGTCTTGCACTGTGGCAAATGCAGTTTAGATTGATCTGAAAAGAAAGGGAACCTTCACCTGTGGCTTTGTGGGAACCAGATGTGCTGCGGAGGAAGATGATGCGGTTAGTGCAGGTCAGCGGGTGGGTGCTAACATGTTAAGCCACAGTGACCTAACCTTTAGCTTTCTGAAAGCCTGATGGCCACACCAGGATGAAGTACTGCAGCTGAGGCCTTGAGTTAAACCAAGTGGAGCAAAATAATTCGCCTTTTTGCCCTTCTTACAACACTTGTGTTAACGTAAGATTTGCCATCTTTTGTATCCTGGTTGACTCCTTTGTAGTTTGTGGCCTGCTGTAACACCTTGGTCATCTTCTGCCCATGGCTCCCTAGCCTTCCTTGCTTTTATACGTGCATTCGATTTCTCCTCCCTAAGTGTGTCATATCGTGCTTGCCCTTATTTGATTTCCTATTGCTCGTTCTGGAGGTGATTTGAGATTCTGGTCCTACCCCCGGAGCCCTTCCAGCCCCTCTCCTCCTAGCTTGGCATCATCCCCAAATTTTAACAAGCATGCTCCTGGATCGGTAATGCAAGCTGTTAAATGCAAGCGTTGGAGAGAGCGGGGTGTGGGACAGGCCCCAGAGGAATCCCGCTGTAGGTTGCCCTCCTAGCTTGGTCGTAAATAATAGATAAGCGCTCTTTCAGAGAGCTTTGTCAACAGGCTGTTATCCCTCCTCCCCTCTGCCCCCAGCCTCGGCGATTACATCCAGACTGTGTTTTCTCAACTTTCCTTGGAGGGTGCCGTGTGGGCCCGGCATCAGAAGCCTTATTAAAGTCAAGGTATATCTTGTCTACAGCTTTCCCCTTATCCGCCAAGTCTAGCTATCCTGTCAAGGTGGAAATTAGGTTGGTTTGACATGATCTGTTGTTGACAAACTCATGTTGGTGGTGGTTGTGGTGGGGTTTTTTCCCTCACTTTATTAAATTCCTGGGACTTACAAGCTGTGATAGTTTCGTTTGTTTTAGTATCTTCCTGGTGATTGAAGTTGAGCTGATTGCCTACAGCTCCCGGCTTTTTTCTTGAAGATACGAAGATTTCTTGCCCTTTCTGCTGGCCTCCCAAAGAGCAGCGCTGATGGCTCGGGGACGATTCTGCCTGATATTTCAGTACTCTCAGGAGAGCTTCCTCAGTCTCTGCCAGCTTTTTTTTTTTTTTAACCCTCTTCTTTCCCTCCCTGCTCTGGCGTGAATGCCCAGCTCCCTGTTAACATGTATTTTTGAGCTGTCTGCTTACCACATACCTTCCTTTATACAGATACAATCAAACACGGCAGTGAAGGTCTCTGCTGCATGCTTTCCTCTCCTGCTTGGTAATGGACCTAACCTTCCTTTTCCTCTTTGAACATATCCAAGAGCCTTTTTGTTCTCCTCTTGTGTCCCTTGCTAATTGAAACTTGTTTTGCATGCTAGCGCTGCTGACTTTATCCCTGTATGCTATTGCAATTCTGTTATACCCACCCCTAGTTATGAGCCCTCGTTTCTGTATTTTATTTTTTCTGTGGTTCCTTCTTTATTTCTTGGTCATTGAATGGCTCCTGATTCAGCCATAGCAGCCTCTTACTATGCTTCCTATCTTCCCTTTGCATGGGGATAGCCTGCTATTGTGCATGTAATATAGTCCCTTTCAGTAACTGCCAGCTCTCCCCTTCTTTGTACCTTAGATTATTTTCCCGGGAGACCCCATCTACTAGCTTCCTGAATTTGTTGAAGTCTGGCTTTTGAAGTCAGTTATCCTTATTCCGCGGCTTGCTTTCCATCGGGTTGTGAACTCTATCATTTCATCAGCACTCTCACCCAAATTACCTTCCCCGTTAAAGCCTGCAGTCTGTCTTTACTAGGCACACCCCAGTCTTGGGCTTTTCCCTGCACCTTCCCAAACACTGAGCTCCCTTGAACATAATAGGGGCTTGATGGACCATGCCCTGCCATGTTGTGTTTGGGCTTTAAGCACCGTGTGTCCTGCTGTCTGTCCCTCGGTTCTTGGTTTGGTAAGGGCTCGCCAGGAATGGAGCACCCATGCCCTTGGCTCTCATCCTTTCCATGCTCTCCCTGTCTCATGCTTGCACGTGGTCATTTTGGGTTGGGGGCTCTCCTGGTTGTGTCCTGCTTCAGCTGAGGACATAGGTAGTTTGCAGCCATCACCTTAGCTGCTTCTGCAAACTGGCACGTGTCTGCTTGTGTCCAGCTCCTTGTAGGAAGGACTGGCTTACGTCTCTGCTGCTGGCAGGGCCTCCTGTGTCCATACCCCATGCACGGCGGCTATAAGGCTTTGGTGGCCATGGCAGACCCCATGGGGCTGTGATGGAGCCCCAGGCATGCTTCTTGTCACTGAGCCAGTGGCAAGAGAAGGCAAAAATAGCTTAGACTTGACTTTGAACTTTAAGGCAGCAGACTTGGATGAAGTGGATGCCGACCTCCATAACAAAGATATGTGGGGCCAGGTTGGCCAAGACCTTTAAATGTCAATAAAGCGATTCTGCACAGCCCACAAATCTTGGCGGGGAGCTGACAGGGGACTGCAGTGCTGGGCAAACTGGCTCCGGAGCAACGGGTTTGTCTCAGAACAGCCTCTGGCAGAGACCAGACGTGTGAAGTAGACACGATTGCAGGGCGTGCTGACGGCTGCTAGAGCAGATCCGTCTGCTTCAGTGGTTTCTGTGGAGATAGAGGGAGGGAGTCCCCTCTCCCATGGGCTTTGTGGTAGCTTTTTTAAAGCAGGCAACGCGTGGCTGTGGCAGCTCAAGCGTGGCTCACGCAGGGCTTGGCTGCACACGTGGTTATGGTGCAGAGTGGCTGGACATGCGGCAAACTCTGGGATTGTGACAACAGACCCAATCTGAAATATCTCATGAAAATAATCCTCTTCCTTTCAAGTCTAGAGTGGGAATAAGGGCAGGATTTGCTCCTCCAGCAGTGCCCAAGAAACAACCACGTGTTCTTTGCTTGTGCAAAATGCTGGCACCAACCATGGTGGAGTTAAACCCTGCAGAAACCCCTGGCTGGGTCGTGTGTTGGGTTGGTGTTAAACATGGGGATTTCAGGGTTCAGCCTCCCCTCGGCTGCTCCCTGTCCGGATGGAGCACGGGAGGCTGACACCCAGTTGGCCACGCACAACAGATGCCATTCGGCATCTCCTCGGAGGTCGCAGAGCCGGCAGTGGGTCTGCGTGCGCCGCAGCAGCATCCCGGCGCGCCGACACGGTGGCGGGGATGCACACGGGCTCGTTGACAGGCATCTTCCCGAAACAGGCTGTTGCGTCCTCAGCCCGTGCTCGGGGACGCGTCGCCGGCGCCTGGCCGCTAACACCGGGACGTGCTGCTGCGAGGAGGCACAAATGCACAGGCTTGTGGCCGCTGACGACGGGACGGGCTGCTGCGAGGAGGCACAAATGCACAGGCTTGCGGCTACGCTGCAGTAGAAAATACATCCCCTGCGTGCACAAAAACTCACGCTGATGTGCCGTGGGGTGGGGTACGCTGGCAGTGCCTGCAAAACTGGCTGCGACCTCCTCCCTCTGTGCATAGGGTTGGAGAGATGCGGTCCTTCTCAGTAGCCCACGAGGATATTAAATTTAATGCGCTGATGTCCAGAAATTATCATATTTGGGAAACACTCATTAATCTCTGTCTGCCTCCCTGGGTTTTATTGTCTTCCCTTCTTGCGAGCCCTCCTCCGCCGTGACTCTTGCTCTCAATTCACGTCATCTTCTTTCCACCTAAGTTTTGTCTCCCGCCCCGTCTCCCACTGCAGCTCTGCACCCGGGGACGCTCTCTGCAAAGTTTGTGTCCCAGAGCCCATCACCTGCAGACTCAGAAACAGGAGTAAAGCTTTTAAAATATATCTATATTCTATAGATCTGTTTAGGTGGCTAGGTGGTTATTTTTATTGCTTTGTAAGGCTGCAAGAGCAGAAGGGGAGACGGTTGATGCTCTACTGCAAATACACACAGTTTCCTGTGCTCTCACCTATCCAAGCCCTAAATGACCCTGAATTTCTTACTATCCCATCATACATACATTGAATTTTCCCTGCTCCAATGGACAGCATGGGGAAGGAGGGAGGACTTGCTCTTGCACAGCGAGGCAGAGGCAATAGGTGGGGCTGCTGCCGGCTTGCGGCCACGCCGGGCACATCCCTTCCCTGGAAGTTTCCCGACTGCTAAGTACGCTGATTTGTAGAAGTCGAGCAAAATAGGCTTCTTAACTTAATGAGTAAACTAATTTGTCAGGTGGGCGCTGTTCTGTTTCCCTCCGCAGTGCAGGTCCTCTCTGCCAGCATTGCACATCTTGACACGCCGGTTACTGTACGGTTGGGAATAACTCAGCCCCATCAGCAGAGCTGTGATTTGGCACAAAGACTCTTTCCACACAAAGATTTTTGTTTAATAAAGCATAAGACTGAACAGTTTGCTCTCACTCGTAGGTTCTGAAATATGCATTTAATTTAGGCTTAATGAGGAAATTATTGTATATAAAATGAAATGCCTTGTGATGGCTCTCCAAGACGGAGCTTCTGTGGGATGAGAGCTTTTGGAACAAGTTAAACTGGAAGATTTTGGGGATGGGGGATGCTGAGGGCTAGACCTGGACTGATGGGGATGGACCAGCAAGGCAGGAGGGAAAGATGCTTGTGGTGAAACCCTAGGAATGGGAATGGCTGCAGCAAAGGAGAGCCAAGAGCTGTATAGAGGAATGACTTGAATCATCCAAGTACCTTTTACATGTAGGCAAGTTTCCTCGTGTAAATGAGCCTCACCAACGTCAGCAGAGCTATTGCATGAGCACTGGTCTCCCTGCGTGGGTGGTCGATGGGTCATGGAGGAGGAGGTCTGGACTTAGCTGTGCCGGAGAGGCTCTGACTGCGCTTGTTGGACACACAGGCCTGGGTGGTGCAGAAGATAAATGCTTATTTTCAGGTATGCATGAGAGGACTAGCAGGCAAAGAATTTGGAGATCTTTAGCCAAAGGTGAATGCTAATAGCCAGGTGCGTTGCTCCCCAGTACCTCGACCTGGAGCACATCATACCCGTGGAAAAGCACAAAAGAGCTTAGTGGCTGTTTGTGATTCTAACAGGACTGTATTATTTCAGGTACTTAGGTATTTATTTTGATCATTCAGCAAATAGAGCAACGTGTGCAGGGTTGCGGTGGTCTGTGAGGAAGGACTCTGTCTAGCTGAGGAATAGCTTTTGATGAAAGGGCCTAAAGATGTAAGTTCTATGCATCCCCTCCAGTTACATGGTAGGAGCAGTGGGGACGAGTTCGAAGCCACTGCACAAATAAACTCTAATAGCTTTCCTCTTGCATTTATGTTATTAGGGGGTTCGTTTGACTGGCATTATGATGATAAATGAAAAATGCTTTGCACCATTACGTCGGGCGCTAATGCGTAGTGGGAAGAATTTCTACTCGTTTAAAAAAAAAAAAAAGGCAGCGGCACAGGGGAATGTGATGGGTTTGTGCAGCGGCACCGAGCCGTTCGCATGCGGCTGCGAGGGTACCCCGCATCTCCCACCTCCAGCCACGCTGCTGCAGCACGAGCCGCGCACGCATCGCCCCCCTCGCCCCTCTGCTCTTGCTGGGTTGGGGTAAGGGGCACCGTTAAGGAGGGCCGTTGCGTGAAAGTAATCCTCTAAAGGGTTGCTATCCCTTTGTAATGAATAAACAGATGCATCCGCACCCCGGGGCTCAGTATTGCTCCCGTCTGGTGGGTTGTGCTCCCTTTCGCATTGCATCCCGCCTGACCTCACCCCTGCAGGGCTTGGGATGCTGCCTCCATCCCCAGGTAGGAACCAGGAGCGGTAGCTTTAGGGTGAGGAGTGCTCTGGGCCCCCGAAAGCATGTGCCGGAGTCTGCAGCCACCCTTGGAAGCCAGAGGAGGAGTTTGACAGTCCAAAGGCTTTCCTTCATTTTAAAGCCGTGGAGCAAATTGAGTTCAGAAGGGTCACTGTTACTCCCAGCTGCCGCGACAGAAATCCCTAATGCACCGTATGCCAGCTTTCTCCAAAGCTTCGGCTGCTTTTTTATGAGCCACTGTCACTCTATTATCTGTCTCTGAGTTGGTCTTTAGCTCTTTAACCTCATGAGGAGGGAGGCAGAAGGAACCTTGAAAAAGAAAAAAAAGAGAAAACAGGATGCTCTTCGAGAGCAGCTTTTCATCCTTGGCCACGGAGCTGTAATTGGGTGCTTGGCCAGAGCCTCCCTTGAAAGGGGCAGGTTTGAAAGGGTCCCGGGGCGGGGGCAGAAGGGGCTCGCCGTGCCCTT
>NW_010527428.1:29198-35252 GCF_000687285.1 Phaethon lepturus
TTACGCAAGCTGGCAGGAGCTGTAATCGGGGAGGAAAGGATGGAGCAAAGAGATGGGCTCCCCGATGCTCCTGCCTGATACTTTGGGGCTGTAACAAGAGGGGTGGCAGGGTCCCAGCGTCGCCCCGCTGCTCTGAGCTGTCGCGCTGCAGAGGGAAACTGAGGCAGAGAGGTTAGGAGCCAAACCCCGGCCCTCCTTGGCAACCATGAGCCAGGTGGGACGAGGAGGAGCAGCAGAAGGGCTACGAATTCACCCGCCACCCCGCTCTTTCCAGCCGCGTTTTGCTGCTCCTGCCGGCTCTCGGCAGGCCCTGTGCACCGTGGCACGAGACAGGGCTTCTGCTCTGCGCGCTCTCCTGCATGCTAAACACGCCGTCTCCCTGCAGGATCCTGCAGCCTTCTGCACTGCTCTGCTGCAGAGGGGGTGGGGAGACGGCGTTCCTCCTCCGGCACGGCAGCAGACGGACGGCGGGGAGACGGGAAGCAGCAGGACGGAGCCTTCCTCCCTCGGACACGTTCCTGCGGGGGTCCGTTCTCCCCCAAAACGATGCCAGCTCGTGCGCAGCGAGCGCACGACCCGAGTTGTTGCGTCCTGCTGTTAACAGCAGCTGCTTTCCCTCTTGCAGGCTCACCCCGCAGCGACGTGCAACCCTGAGCCGCGTGTTGCTGCCTGCCACGTGGGTTTCTGTCTGCCTTTATTTCTGCGCCCCAGGGCGTCTGTGGGTGATACTGTCCTGGGTCGGGGTCTGCAGGTGCCAATTCCTGGCTTGACCTACAGCAGCAATTGGCAGGGCTGTGGGGTAAGGTGGTGCTGGTGTGGCATCCTGACCAGGGTGCTGAGGCCACTGATGGCATCTAACCACGGGTGCGCGGGGTCTTGTCTGCATGTCCAAGTTGCAGTTGGTCCTGCATCAGTGCAGAGACTTTGCAGAAGTTTTGAGGGAAACAAAGTGCCTTCTACATTTCTTAGGCAGCACATTTTTATGCGTTCAGTTGAGTGAGGTTGTCCATTAAGTTTGTTGGGTTTGGTGTAGTTTCAAAGAGCACGCTCCCCTTTTCTTTCCTTGTGCTTGCGTTGATTTTTTTTTTTTTCAAAAGACGAAAGCAGGCTCTTGGACTGGGTCTCCTTCCTCCGACACCTCCTCCAAACCTACTCAGTTGGAGACGGTTTTCACCCAGCGCTGCTCACTGTGAGCCAGCGACGGCTCGGACTGTGTGTGCTCCTGAGCTGAGCTTTGGGGCTGCGGTGGTCTTGGATCTGCAGAGAGGCTTGAGGGAAATGAGCTGCGGAAAGGATGCTTGGCTGGGGCAGGAAAAAGCATGAAGGCTTTTATCTTGCAAGAAACCTTCAGGAGAGCAAGCTGTTTGCTCTCCAAGCGTGGGGAGAGCTGGGAAGGAGGGGAGCGGTGGGATGGTGCTCTTGGGAGGAGATTAAGGCTCTTGGCTGATTTACAGGATGGAAAGAGATGGGAAGCCGCCTGAGGAATAGCGGAGGCAAGGTGCTTGGGAGAGGTCCGCAGGGACCCTTGAGCCAGTGGGACATGCTGGTGTCCACTCAGGGTCAGATCTCCACATCCCCAAATAAACTCCCATGCCACAGCCGTTGCCCCTGCTTAGGTTACCGGCCAAGGCGGCGTTGCACAGGGGTCTGCAGGGCAAGAGGACACGGGGTGGCTTGTCATCTTCAGAAGTGTGTCACGGGTGTTTCCAAAGTGCTCCATGTTTTTAAGCAAGAGCTAGAAGACATCTAACTGTGGTTTTTCCTCCTTTTCAGAACTAGAATTGAGTACTGAAAGAGAGGGAGAGGACACCAAAAACGGATTTTTTTTTTTTTAAGTTATTATTCATGCCTAACGAAGAAACCACCAAGGAACTGTGTCTTTTGGGGAGAAAAGACATTTTAGGTGGGGTGAGGGTAGAGAAGGAAAGAGAGATCACATTAAAAACTTCTACGAGCTCTAGTAATGAGATTAAGGGAGCTGCCAGATGAAACCATCTGCCTAATCTTTTACCCAGAGCCGCTCTGTTCCCAGCTTCCATCCAAGGATGGGACCGAAGCCACCTTCTGCCATGGGCTGGCCTGACAGAAGATGCTCCGGTGCCTGCCTTCCCGCAGCCATGGAAGGACTGCTCTCCCTGGACACTCTGCTCCTCGCTGCCAGCCGCTGTGCTGAGCACCCGAGGAGGAGGGGGAAAGAAGAAGGAAAAGGGGAAGAAAGGGAAAAAAAAAAAAAAAAAAAAAAAAGGGAAGAAAAAAAGGCACTCATAAAAAAGACAGTTTGACATTTTCTTGACTGTTTTGAAATTTTCCTAGCACAACAAGCTGTTTATCCGCCACTCCAGCTCTTATTGAATTAAAGTGTGGAGGGGGTGTTAGGAAGAAATCAATTCGTGCTCCATATGCTGCTCTGCCGAGGAACGTGGCTCTCTGCACACTATGGAATATGTAGGGAAGGGTGGGGGAAGGAGAGATAAATCCATCAGCTAACAAGATAAGTGCCTTGTTCCTCCATCTGTTACTGCTGTGTCCTTATCTGGGATTGCAGCGTGGCAGCAGCGATACATCTTGTGTCAGGTATTATATTCCAAATTCGTATGAATGAATTTTCATGCTCGCAACAATCCATGATCCAGCCGCAAGCCCTGCCGTGGGTGCGGGGTTTGCTGCGGAGCGCCCGGGTCTTGCAGGCTCGTCCTCGCTCAGCTCCTCTTTTGCTGTTGTCATTTGTGACTTGAAGAAGGGATCAAGTAGGCACAGCACCGGCTCGGCGAGGGGATGGTACAGCCGGGAGGAGGACCTGGAGGTTGTCCAGCCTCGGGATGCTGACAGGGCGGACATGTGCTTTACAGGCAGGAAAATTAGCCTGGGAAAAAAGTGCATGGTTAGAGGCGGCAGGAGGAACAGGAACGTCTCAGGTCTTTGCTTTTCTGCTAAATCTCTTTAGGCAGAGCATCGTAACTAGCTACAGCAGCTCTGGGGCGTGGAGGCTGTGGTCCAGCCCGCCTTAGGGTGGTTAGCAGGGAGAGAGGCAGTGCCAAAACGCAGTTCATGTCATCCGGAGGTGGGGGCTTTTTAGAGGCATCAACCTCTGCTCCTGATGGAGGAGCCAGATTTCTGCATTGGATCGGATAGCCACGTTTTTGGGAGCAGAAGCTGGATGAGATGAATCCCTGCCCCGCTGAGCAACCTTGGGGAGCTCATTTAGCTGTACATGCCTGAACTCCTAACGATCTTCTCTGCCCAGCTGCAAACCAACTCCAAGTGCATCTGGCTGCAAAAGTGCCAAATTTCTAGATGGTGCCTGTGTTTAAAATCAATTTAGCTCTGGACCGGCCTCAAGACCTGTACTGGATTCAGTGGCTCGATATGCAATGAGCCAGGCTCTTGAAAGCTGGGAGCTGCTCTCAAAGTCTAGTCTTAAGGCTAATCCAAAGCTCTCCTCGCCGGATCGCTGGCGCACTCATATTTGACTGCACAAACAAAAGCCACTTGAGGAATTTTATGGATGGTCTTCAAAACTCTGGGCTCTGTATAACCAGATCACTGCCTGAAATCTTGGTCGTTACAACCGCCTAGTCAGCTCGGTGTCTGCAAAGCTTTCTGCAGCTTGAAGGGGTAAATCAAAGTCTGGCCGAGATGCAAGGAGGCTTGTAAAATCCACAGCATCATCGCGGAGCGATGCGGCTGGGGTGAACAGCAATATCAGCGTTTGCTGCTTGGGGTTTTTTTTGAATGCACTCGTGTTTGCTGTCGTGCCAGCTTTTCCTGGAGAGGACACTGTAGAGGTACTGAAAGTTTAGCCGGGGAATAGGAATGCATCTAAGTCATCTCTAACCGGCCATACTTGACTGAGTCTCTCTTGACCTGCAACCCCTTGGGTTACCCTGGAGGACCTGCTGCTGCCGAACAGCTGAATTAACTCTGCCCAGGCTCGTAGGCAGCTTTGCAAAGGGTTTTCCCTCTGCCTCTCGGCTCTGGAAATGTGATTCTCATGCCTGGGCTTTTTGCACAAGTGGGCTAGGAGCAGGGGAGGCTGGAGGTGGGAGAAGCCAGAGTGAGACTGGTGAAGCTCACAGTCAAATCCCAACCATTGCTGGGATCCGGAGTGGTTGGAGCTGGCTGATTTATTTTTGGGCCTGCTTTTAGCCTAGGTTTGTATTTGCTAGCGGAAGGCACAGACTGTGGCACCGTTCCCAAGCCAAGAATTTAGAAACCTGTTTTTAGAAGTAAAGTCTGATTTGGCATTAAAGCACGGGAATTGCTAATAGGCTCGTGGGACTAAACCCTGACTGGATCCTATTTTCTGCTTCTCATGTGTGCTAGATTCCTCCTCCATGGGGAGGGATCACTCAGGGTGATGCTTAGGCCTGGGAGAGGGAAGGTAAGAGGAGTCGGTCCATCACCAAGACCTTTGGAAAGAGACGGTGAGATGCTGCCATTAAGTACCTGGCTCCTAAGCATTCTTCTTGCCTGGGACTGGGATTTAGGAAGAATTGAGCCCCTCTGAATAAATGGCAGATGTTCAAATGTGCTTAGCTCGGGGGCTGCTCGCTGGGGTGAGCCAGCCGGAGATGAAGTTGTCTTTCTGCTGCCTAGATATCAGTCCCAGGGCGCAGAGGGACGCGGGAGTTGAAGCAGCAATAAAAGCAGGAGTTGTGCCTTTTTTTCTGGTGGTCTGTCCCTCGCCTTTCGTGGCCGCACGCCTCGGCTGCAGAATAAAAGGAATAAAAGCGAGGGCACTTATCTTTGCTGGTGTGAGCATCAGGGTAAAGAGCACGTTTCACTTGTGGAGTGGTAAAACGTTTCAGGAAAGGGTAGGGAACAGGACCCGGAGCTCAGCGCGCCCTGGGTTTTGTCGGAGGGCGGGAGGCACGGTTTGATCTTGAAATATCCTTTCTGAACCCACGCTCGAGCTGAAAAGGGAGAGAGATGCCTGCGTGAGAAGCGGGAGCGCGTCGTCTCTGCCCTGCCTGCGGGAATCGGTGGTGGGACAAAACCCGGCCTCAAAAGCGAGGGCTGTGAAAACCAGGTGTGCCAAAGCCGGAGAGGATCTTTTTTTCCTCGTTGCCCACCTTCTTGTTCTCAAATAAAGATGCTATTTTTATGTTCCCTTCTGTTTAGCCCCGATGGGCTTAACCCATCTCTGCAGAGGCACAGAAATCCCAGCTCTAATTTCAATTAAGACCGCTCCTTTTGATTGCAGCCCAGGCTGGGGTTTGGGATCTATTCCTAATCCCTATATTAGCACTGATTCATCTCTTCCATGAGTATTATCATCAGTGGCCCTTAGGGAAGGGAGGGGAGGGATCTTTCAGGAGGATAAATACCATTTGTTTGTGTTTGTATTAGCTTCCACGCCGCATCCTGATTACATCCCACATTTTGACACAACAATTATTATTAATTTCCCGGCGTCTGCATTTGGATTCTCGCCGACACAAAAGGAAGATGACGGATAATGTCAGGCTCGGGAATTGGGTGGGGGAGGGATGGAGAAGCCGGGAGGGGGGGCAGATGGGATATTATTAGATTGCAATTCTCGGTGTGGAGCGGGGAAGGTATTTCTCAGCAGATGTCGGCACCAGCTATTTATCCGCACGTTAGCGCCGGTGGAGCGATTGTCTGGGACACGCTCGGCTCCCTCACCCCTGCCCCTCTCTGCCCCCTTCCACGCAGAAATCCCGTCAGCTCTTTATTATGGGAATTGGCGTTTCCAGAGAGTCCCGCCGGCTGCCTCCTGCTCAGGCGCTGCCGTCTTTGCGATTAACTTTGCAAAGGTGAGCCCCGGCTAGTGGAGCAGCGAGCCGCGCCGCTGCGGGAGGGGTCTTCTCCGCAGGCGAGGGTTTTGGGGAAGCCCCGGGGGGGTCTGAGTCCCTTCGATGCTGGGGCGTAAGGAGTTGTGCCCGTCGCAGAAGCTCCTGTGACTTGCCCAGCGTCGCTGCGGGCAGAGCCAAGACGGGAATCTGCCAGTCCTGCCGCCTCGTTTCATAAGATGTGGTCCTTGACCCAAAGCATTGGATGCTTGGCTGGGGCAAAGGCGGCAGCTGATGCGCG
>NW_010527428.1:35283-35600 GCF_000687285.1 Phaethon lepturus
TGATGGAGAGACATCGCCGGTGAAGAAATCAGAGCAGGACATGCGCCCCGGTGCCCCTCCGTCCTTGCTGCCGGGGATTTTTGATAACTGCCTGCTTTTTTCCTTTAACCGGTCATCATAGGAGAACTGCAGCAGGGCCGGCGCAGCAAGTGCAGCCCAAGAGATGCACAATCTAGAAAAATCCCCAGGAGATCCCTTGTCCAACAGCCAGTGTGCAGAGGCCCCCTTCTTCTCCCAGATCTTGCATCCGCCACCCCCCGAGTGCTGCCTTAAGCTGGGTCGTACCTGGTGGCACCTGAAGCAACGTGCTGGCAGGG
>NW_010527428.1:35662-40006 GCF_000687285.1 Phaethon lepturus
CCCCCTCCGCAGCGTTGGTGCTTGCAAAGCTCTGGGAGTTTCTTGCCCCGCTCTCCCCAGGCGGAAGGAGGTTTGAGTTCAAGCTGGGAAAATAATAAATAAACCAAAGGAACTAACTGTGATTCAGTGAGCATCGATTTCTGAGGTTGCTCATGAAACACGGAGAGATGCTTGTGATGGAGGAGAGGAGGAACGGATGGGTCTTTGAACCTTTGGGGAACCTTCTTCCTGTTCATTATAAATGTGTCCAAGGTGGGTCATTTGTTGGAATATCTTTTCCTCCTCAGCACAGGTACCGAAGGTGGTGATGGAGTTGCTCTGGTGGCTCGTGCATGGGTTTGGCAGGGGAGGAGGGGACCCACAGCCTTGTGAGGCTTTAGCAATGAGATCCCCTGGCTCCAGCTGGAGCGCGGCAAGGATTTGGGAGATGAGAGAAAATGCTGCTGGTGCCTGACACTTGGCTGGGGTTGGAAAGTGCCTTCACAGCTGTGGTTAGAGCAGCAGCACAAGGTCAAGCTGCATCTCTGCCTGAGAGAGAACCGAGCGTGTTGACCTTGTAACTCATAAAATCATCCAGAAGCGGTGTGGGTGGGGGTTTTTGTTCGTTAACATTTGAGCCAGGCTGTGCCTGGCATCCGCACTCGGTGCTGGGTCCCATCACACAAACAAGCTGTCCCCCTCTCTGTGCTCACCCCTTGGCTATCTGCTGGCGTCAGCGTCTCACCCCTGCAGCGATAGGGCAGGAGTAATGCTCTTTTTCATGGATTTGTGGTTGTTCTGCTAGCCATGCCCTCTTCTAACATCGCCAAATCCCTCTGCGTAGCGTCCTGCCCATCCCAAGCCCTCTCCTTTCAGCCTGACCCAGAGCTGAGCCCCAGCTCCCTTTCACCTCTCCGATGAGGCTGGCAGCCACGCAGGTTTTCCCTATAGGGCAGGCTGACAGGATCATGGCGTACCTCCAAGTCGGTCAGGATTTCTCATGCTGATGAGCTGGGCCTTCCCAGTCATCCTGCAAAGCGTTTAACTCCTGAGGCACCACTCCCAGGGCTGGCAGCCTTCACACAGAGGGACGTCTTGTCCATCACAGCGATGTCAAGGCAGTTTGATGCCAAGGGCTGTGTTGCTTGGAGGTTGCATCTGACCGATGGAAGGGCTATACGTCTATATCTATACGTTGAGGTGTCGGGTTGTAAGCAGTGGCGCACATATAGGGCTCCTGGCCTTGGAGGCAGAGCTGGGATTGCAGGGGCAGACCCTGGTCCTGGCTCCGAGCTGGAGTCCTGCCCATGGGTAGAAGAGGAGGGTGCTTTTGAAAGGTTTTTATTGAAATAGAGCCGCTTTCCCCGCTGTGCGGCGGCTGTTCTGACCGATGCGCAAAGCTGAGCTTGCCATAACGGCCGGCTTTGTCTCCATCAGCGATGCAGAAGGTGCTTCGCAATGAGCCAAGCAGCTGCGCTTGGCTCACGGAAGCAGGGCGAAGGGAGCCTGGTCTGCAGCGACTGGAAAAAGAATTGGGAGATTTTGTTCGGGTTTTGCCCCTTCAGGCAGCCTGCTGTGCGAGCAAGGGAGAGCAAGCTGGGCTGTGAGAGGGGCTGGAGGCATCTCCTGGGCGTAGTTGCGAAGCATTTACCTATGGGTTGGAATGGGCATGGCTTGGCACCGCCAGAGAAAGCGATCAGTTTGATGCTTTGCTCTGAAATTGGGCCGAATAGTAATCTCTGGAATTAGCTGTTGAAATTAAAGAAGATGTATGCATCATGATATTTAGTCTTTTTGGAAGCAAGACAAGCTGGAAGGGCAAGAAAGGCTGAGTTAGGCAGGGGGGATGCAGCGTGGTCCCACGCTGCCGGACTACGTACTGGGACCTGGGGGATGAGGTGCATCTTGGTCCCTGCTGCAGACCAGCCGTGTGGTCCTGGCCAAGCCCCTTCTCCTTGTTTTCCCTCTCAAACCTTGATCTTTTCTCTTCAGCCTTTAAGCACTTCCAGCTGTGGATTTGTATGTTCAACATCCAGCCTAACTCCTGTGGTGTTGTTAGGGTTAGCATAATGGCCGTAGTAATGCAGAGAATTATCAGAGATGTTATCAGCACGGTCAAACCCAAACTTCGCAGCTTTTCCCATTCACTCCTAAAGCTGGACTGGCTTTCTGTGTGGCGTGACCTGTAGGGGCTGGAGCCAGGGCATCGGGTCATCTCATCTAATAGCAAATCCTTTGTCCTTAGAACAATAAATCCAGTGTTTCATTCCCTTTCTTGCATCTTTTTATGTCCATTTGCACATTGAAATCTCTTCAGCTGACTCCTGCCAGTCTTTACAAAAAGCTTTTGCTGCTTCAGATCTTTGAAAGATTGAAGGGTTGCCCATCAACCGGAGAGCTTTCCTTGTAAGCAGCTCTGGCTCTGCAGAAGGCAGTGGGAGGGAGGGGAACATATTTGGAAGAAATGGGGAAGGGAGGCAAAAAGAGAAGGGGTTTTGTACCCTGTTCTCCTGGGGGAAGCATTTTTTATCTCTAAATCTACGTAATTGATGCTCAGATACTCTGGTGATGAGTGCCTTAGAAATGCATCTGCATTAATAATCTAATATCGGTTTGTTAGGGCTCCAAGGAAATCTAATAATACTGATGCTTTGCCTAATAGAGCTCCTTTCATCCCGGGATAAAATGCAAGGAGTTTGAGATGGAGAAGACCAATTTTAGGTCGTGCAGTTCATCTCCCTTCCAACGCAAAGTCTCGAGGTATTTTACAGACATTAAATAATTAAAGAGCAGTTATGGTCAGGGAGGTAACTAGGTGAAGAAAGCAGCAGCTGGTGAGCGCACAGCCCAGCTCCCCGGGTGTGCTGCCAGCGCTGCTCGCTGCGAGGAGGGGGAGCCGGGAGCTCGCCGGGATGGCATGCTCTGATCCCTCTCCCGCAGCGAGGTGTGAGTCAGGAGCGCTGGGTTTTACTGGGGGCTCGTCTGTGTGCTGAGCTGGACTCTGAGCACCACTGGGAGCGGATTCTGAGCCCGACTCATCCGATCCTGCCCAGCCTGGCTTGGCTCCGCGCCTGCTGCACTGGTTAATGACGATGACTATTCTGGGACTGATCCCTGAAAGATGGAGATTGATCAATGGCATCAGGATTCAAGGCTAGCTATGCCAGCCAGGGCAGAACAGCAGCTTGGTGGCTGCAGGCATGACTTCATCTCTTCGCTGACTGTCTACGTGAGCAAGGGAGGGTGGTGACAGCCGATGGAGCCCGTCTGAGCTGGAAGGCAAGGTGTCCCTTCTGCAGGAGCCTCTCCAAAGAGGATCTGCAACCCAAGTTTCCAGTACACCGGCAGTTCCTGGCAGTAATCATAGCAGAAGAATCTCTTTCGGTTTCTGGTGGTTGCAGTCACTTTGTGTTGGTTGGTTGGTTATTTTTTGAAAAAGAAAGCGTGTTAAGGCCTGGGTTTATGTTTGCAAGTGCTGCTCTTCGGCTTCACCCCGCACAGGAGTGGGACAAGCCCCACATTTGGGTTCCTCCGTTGCCAGACCCAAAGCAGGGGTGACCCCAGCTCTTCCTTGGCTTGGTTGCTCACCGCTGGGAAGGAATGCGTGTAGGGTCTTATTCCCTCCTGGTGGGGTGCTTCTCCTAATTGCCCATGGAGCCGACCCCCTTTGCAGGCAACGGGCTGGGGGAGATGCCTGGAAGCTGCTTGCGATCCGGTGTGGGACTCTGCAGGGATGGGAAGGCTTGCGCTGTGGGGTGGCCGGCGTGTGCGGTACCTCTACCTCCGCCTTAGGATGCTCTCCCTGGGACCGTGGTCCCAGCTTTTCAGGCCGGCTCCTGCTCCCAAGAGTTAGCCTCGGGGATTTTCAGTTAAATGTACAGATGTGCCCTTTCACCCACGCAGAAACAGCGTAGAGGCTCTGCTACCTCCTCTGGAAAGACAGCCTCCTCCTGGTCCTTTGCTTCTCTGCTGAGAGTGCTAATTAGAGGGCCGATTAATGTTCAAGGTCAATTTGATTTGCACACTCACTCCAGTAGGATTTGGAGGGAGCCTGTCTCCTCGTTTTGCACAGCAGACGCTGCGGGGACTGGGGGGGTCACCGCCAAGCCGGGCTGAATCAGAGCAGGGGAGCAGGAGGTGAGGCGGCTGCTTCCTCTCCATCGCCGCCCCGGCAGCCTGGTGATGCGCCGCGCACATCTGGGCTGCTGCTGCGCACATCTGTGCAGCACTCGCCCGGTTGATGGGGAGCGGCAGGTATCGGCGTGCTGCGGGGGGCAAGGGGAGGACCTCTGCCCCTGTGCATCCAGGGCTTGCTAACGGAGAGCGGAGCTCGCAAGCACTCAAATAGAGGAGGGGCAAAAAAAC
>NW_010527428.1:40092-41985 GCF_000687285.1 Phaethon lepturus
TTTGCCGCAGGTCGAGGAGCGGGCAGGTGCCAAACAGCCTGTGCCTGCAGTCCTCAGCCGGGGTCGTCGTCCTTGTCCTCGCTTCCCAGTGCCGAATCTTGCTCCAGCCCCGCCAACAATCTGGACGGGAGCGCTTTGCCTTGTCTGGGAGTCGTGACGGCCGTCAGAGGATGCAATATCCTCTCCAGGAATTCGTGCGTGCAGGGACAAGCCTGGCAGCTCCCGTGCAGCACGGCTGGATGTTGCACCATCCCAGCTGGCCTGCAGATTTGGCTTTTTTGGGTATGGGACAGGTAGCAGAGCCTGTTTTCTGTGGCTGTGTCAAGCGCAAGGGCACAGTAAAACGCTTTTATGCAGTTCTCTCCTGTATTTGAGTTTTTTGTCTGGGTTTGACAAGCGTGGTGGACTGCCCTGCGGTGCCAGTGTCAGTGCAGGGAAAATATTTTGTACCTGAGGTGGGGCTCACCCCTCTGCACAGCCAGTGTGCTGCCAGCCCCCCGCCCTGGCCCTGCTGTCAGGATTTCTGGGCACAAAGCAAGGAGCAGACGGAGCGGGAACCTGCACAGTATCCGGTGCCCGCACCCGGCCGCAGGGCACGAGCACCTTGCCGGCCCAGCTGCCCCGTCCCCATATCTCCCCCCAAAACCCCGTGGGTGCAGAAATACCTATCTGGCGTGCAGGCAGGTCCCTGCATGTGCCCAGAGAGACACAGGCACGTCCGCTGTCTCCTCCACCAGCGCCTGCCTTCCCCGCGGCCAAAGCTGGCTGTGTGAAATCTGTGCTGGGGGCATCCGCTTGATACCAGCTCCAGTCCAAAGCCGATGAGAAATGCACAGACTGGCAGTGCCGGACTGCATACTAATGGCGCGAGAGCTCGCAGGGAGCAGGGAAGGAGCCAGACTGCAGCTCCTGGCTACCCGCGATTGATTTATTACCAGGTTTGCTGATGAATGTGTGAGAAACCCTATTGGTGATAAAGCAGAAAGCCCGTAATTAAAGTAACAGCTTTCAGTTTTTAAGCACCGCTTGTGTGTTTTCTTCTCTCTGGCAAGTTTTGCGTCTCGGTGCTGCTCGGCAGCATCCCCCCGCTGCCGCCATCCCGCGCCGAAGCTGCAGTTTGGCTCCGGCCTGGAGGTGCTCGTGGCAGCAGTCGATGGGGCTGCAGGGTGGGAAGGGGCAGGTTATGGGATTGAGAAGGGCCTTGGTGGCTTCTTTGGAGAGGGAACGTGGGATTTTGGAGACATGGGCTCCTTGCTCTGCCTCAGTGGCGCGCGCGTCTGCGCTGTGCACTGCCAAAATTCCAACCTTGCCCTTGCACTTGGCAGAGCACTGCGAAGGGACTAGGCGGGATCCGGGGGGGATGCTCTTGCCCAGCCTGGGGATCAGGTTTTTATTTTAAATCGTTGCTGTGCGCTGGCAGAAGGTGCTCACTACTTCCGTTGTAAGTGGTTGCCTGTGTGTTACACGCTGCCATGGTTTGCTGCTGCCCAGACCAGGGACTTGCTCCTTTCTCCTGCCTGTGCGTGCATGTGGCATGGCACAGCCCAGCCCGACGGGCTCGGCAGCGTGAGCGCTCCTCATCTGCTCCGGTGACGAGTCCCTGCGCCTTTCCCGGCGCTAACCCGCTCCATCCTTTCTCCAGAGCTGCCAGGGCGTAGGAGAAGGGGACCCGCCGCTTGATAGGGTATGGACCCAGTGCTCCACGGCGAAATATCTGGTGCCCTCGGGTAGTAAATGTAGCAGAGAGGCACCCCAGCCCCTGCCAGCGAGCGGCTGTGATGGATGGGCCGGCAGATAGAAGGATACGTGCGGTGAGGGATGGGGGGGTGGAAGGGCAGAGGAGGTGAGCGCTCTGCCGATGACAGATGGACAGACGGCGAGGGGTGTGCGTAG
>NW_010527428.1:42173-48571 GCF_000687285.1 Phaethon lepturus
ATGGGATATTTATAGTGATGGCTAGGTAGATAGAGCTGGATGCGTGTTGATGAATAGGTGGATGATGGATAGAGGGCAAGGATTGTGAGAGCTGGTGAGCTAAAGGGTATATACGGTACTAGATAGATTAGATAGAAGGATATATGTGATGATAGAGAGATAGTATAAGCAGCAGCCTCTGAGTTCCCAGCAATGTTGCAGCTTTTAGCTACTCTGAGCTCTGGTGTAATCTCATTTTGCCCTGCTAAATTCCTTATCAAGGCAGCTTTTTTAAATGAAATCCCCTTAAAAGAAATGAAAAAAAATGAACAGATCACAACCGGCAGCGCTCCCCGGCTCTTCCGCCGACAGCCGCTGCACCGGGCTGGCCGGTTCCATGATTACAAATTAACTGATGTTCTGCAGCAGCCCCAAGTTTTTCCCAGCAGCTGCGGCGGGGTCTGCCGGGGTGCCGTCGGGGAGATGCCGTCCCTTGGCTGCTGCCTCCCTCCCCGGTTCGGGGAAGCCTTTCTGTCCTCGAGCAACCTCGCCGTGTCCCCACGGTGTCGTAGGCACGTAAGGCATCATCGGTGTGCGTGACTCCTCCGGTGCCGGCTCGCCCGGGATGTGGAGATGTCTCTCCGGGCTCAGCATGTTTTGGCAAGCCCCGGTGCGATTGCTGGCGTTTGCCAAGAGGAGGGCTGGGAGACGAGCGTTGGCTCCTTTCCCTCTCCCTACCTCCTCCTGCAAACAGCTGAGGAGCCCCGGGGACAGATTGTGCACGGAGGAGACTGAACTTCCAGCCTGCAGGATTCGGGGCTGCGCGCCGGCGGTTTTTCCTTATCCCTGAGCAGGCAGGCAGACTCGGCAGACGTGCGAAAGTCTGTCATTCCTCTGCGCCGCTAGCAATTAAGATGTGCTAATGGGTTCAGATGAGCCCCTAAAAAATGTGGATGTTTCGCTGAGCCTTCTGGAAGCTTTCGCTCATCTGCAAACATTTCTGCTGGTGGGAAACGAAAGCTTTCCCACCACAAGTCCTAGCACCAACACGCCTTCTGCGATGGCATCTGGAGTGACCCTCCTCAGCCCACGTGTGCTATGGAAGGTCAGGGAGCCCTTGAGATGTTTTCTGAGCATCCTTGTGGAGGTTTGACCTCAGCTTGCCTTTGGGAGCCATGGGATGCTATTTTACCTCTGTCTGTGCTGGGCTTTCTGCTGGGCAAGGACATGGGAGAGAGACGGGAGTCCTGGACCTACCACAGGCTTTGTCTCTGCTTTGCTGCAGCAAAGGCATTCCCACTGCAGACTATTTTTAAATGGTTTGGTGGAAAATACAGCCCAGACCTGGTTTGCTTCACTGATGTGGAAGAAGGTAATTAGGCTCTCCCTGGCTCGTAGCTTCACCCAGGAGTTGGTTGAAGGGGTGGTTTCATCTGGTGATGCTCAGCACAGCGGCTGGGGGTCCTGGCTGATAGTGCGGGACCTGGAGCCACGGGTGCGCTGATGCTTTGCAGGGAAAGGCTGCAGTTGACATTTTCTGGCTCGTGGTCACTGATGCTGGATGCAGGCTCCATGTTTCTGCTATTTTCAATGGAACTGAAAATATTTTCCGCAATTTTCAACTATTTTTCACTATTTTCCACTGTTTCACACGAGCAGTGTGGTTGGCTTCCGGGGCTAGGAGCTGGCAAAGCACCTCTGCTGCGAGTGAATCGTATCCCACCGTTCTGGTGAATACCCTGCTCAAAATAAAAAAAAAGGCAGCTAGTATGCTGTTGCTTGTTTTATTTTATGTGGTGGAGGCGGGGGAGAAATGCTGAGCAGAACTAAAGCGCTCACACTGGGATTTCCTCTACTCTTCCTCCATACAAACTAAGCCAGCTTGGCCAAGCGCGTGTGAATCGGAGCATGAAGGCTTTGCGGAGCGTCGGCTGCAACCCTCGGCCAGAGTCTTGCATTTTATTTCGGCGGCGGGGCTCAGCTCTCCAGCTCCCGCACGCTGGGAGAGGAGGGAGAAATGAGAAGTCAGTGTTACTGCTGGGGAGCTGTGGGTGTAGCGTCACCTGCAGCCCCTTGCTGGGCTGTTAGGTGGTTCTGGATGCTCCATGGTGGGGTTTTGGGCTGGTACGGAGGTTTCTGCGCAAGGACTTGCCAAGGAAATGAATCAAAACTTGCCGTGGCTTCATGCAAGTGCTGTCGTGCTTCTCCCCCGTGGGGTCACCGGAGGAAATAAATGGATGTGAGGTGGGCTCTGGCGGAGGGTGCGAGGTGCTCCCGGGATCCCCATCCCGGTGCCCGGGGGTACTAGCCCGAATCCAGCCCCTCTCCCAGCAGAGGAGGCCTTTGGCTTAACCTCAAGCAAGCGATGCCGAGGAGGCGAGACTGGGGGGGATGTAGATCCAGCCAGCCCAGAGCCTTTCTTTGATGCTCCATCGATTGGGAACATCAGGGGACGATTGAGGAGCTCGCTGGGAGGCAGGTATCCGGCGGAAACAGAGGCAGGATTGCTTAGGAGGGGAGACTTTCCGTGCCGGCGGGCAGGTGCTATGATGTCCTTTGTACTACGTTTTCGGCCCCTGACGGCAAACACGTAGCTAACCTTATTATTATTTTTATGTGTCTATAGTTTGCTTCAATGACCTGAAACGAAGCTGTGGTTTTCAACTACGCTCAATGGGAACTATTTGAATTTCTTTGAATTTCTTCCCTTCCGCTTTGCAAAACGTTCATGTTCCTTACAGGGGCGCGGGCTGTGCTCCAGGCAGCCCCTTCCGCGGAGTCGGCAAACACGTAGCTAACCTTATTATTATTTTTATGTGTCTATAGTTTGCTTCAATGACCTGAAACGAAGCTGTGGTTTTCAACTACGCTCAATGGGAACTATTTGAATTTCTTTGAATTTCTTCCCTTCCGCTTTGCAAAACGTTCATGTTCCTTACAGGGGCGCGGGCTGTGCTCCAGGCAGCCCCTTCCGCGGAGTTCTGCCCTCATCGGCGTGGCACTCTAATAAGCGATAACAGCACATATGACAAACTAAACAACCGTCTAATGAATTGATTGACATCCGAAGGATTTGACTTGATGCACAACCCCAGTCACAGATAAGGTTAATGAGGGAGAAATTAAAATGTAGCTCAATGGGTAATGAATACAGCATGTGCCTTGTTGTAACACATGCCAGATCCATCACTCTGAATCAAGTGATGGTAGCAATTTCTAAATTATTTATTGTGCCCCTCGTCCTCCTGTCTCAAGGGAAGAGGCACTCGGACTGGCTTTTGTGGGCTTTTTTGTGTATATATATATATATATAAAACTGTATCTATCTATCTGTGTATTGTGAGGATCCATAGCCAAAGAAAATTGCTTTGAATTTTGCAATTTTCGTGGTTTTTTTTTTTGTAAACTCAATAGCAAAAAATACAACAATCCGGAACCTGTCATGCCATTTGAATCATAATAGCTACAAATTCACTCCCCTGAATAAATGGAGAGGCTTATTTATCAAATATATACAAGATGTCTGTCTAGTTGTTAACACACAGAGGTATGAGTAGGCAGAGGAAATCGAGAAAGTTTACATATTCACTGCTATCTCCAGGGACTTTTCCCTTCCTCCTACTTCTTATTCCCTCTCGCCTCCCCCAATCGCATCTCTGACTTGCTTTGACTTGCTCTGTTTTTCTTCTTTTCTTTTTTTTTTTTTCCCCTTAAATGCGTCTGGCTGACAAAACTTGGGCTGTCAGAAATGATCAAGAGATGAAGTTGCCAAAGAAGGGGAGAGAGATTTGCATGGAGCTTGCATCTCCCCATGTCTCGCTGCCTACATGGGGAGCGTATCTCCTCCGCTAGCCAGGAAGAGCACCGGGGACTCTCAGTCTGCTTGAGATACTGATTATCCTGATTATTTATTTCCACTGTAGGATTCACTAGGAGTGGGTCTATACTGGTTTTCAAAGGTCATCCTCTGGGCCAGGCTTGCGGTCCATGCAGATGGAGAGAGGAGCATCGTATTGGCTCCCTAGATTATTATTTATTCCTGAGCTGGGGTATTTGGAGTCAGGACTAGGTGATGTGTTGCCCCAAAGTGGGGAGTGAGCATTAGACAGGGACTGGGCAAATACTTGTTTGGGTTTGTGCTTTCTTGTGAAGCTGCTGTCGATGAGAGGGTGTCTGCTGCCCATGTCGGCGGCGTTGGATGCTGCGTGCCTGGGAAATTATCCCCTCTGTGCCTTGATCCGGGCGAGCTGTGAAGTCCTTGGCACTGAACCGAGCTCTTCCCGTGAGCGCGGCAAAGCCCACCCTGCTCTGGGAGGGCAAAGCCACTTCTCCTCCTGCTTCGTGCCCCGGCGGCAGCTAATGAGTTCGTTTTTGACCTCAGCATCCTTTCCCTAATAGCGAGGCAGGGACAGAAAGGACTCAGGGAGCATGACTTCATCGCAGATGGAGTGAGACTGGGCAGCTGGGGGGGGGAATCACCTCTCTGCTTATAAGGTGTAGCTGGGTCTGAAGCCATTCAGAGGAAATGGTTGTGGACCCCCCCTTCCCGTGCCATTTTTCAAAAATAGAGCCATTCTCCTCCAAGGATTCATTTGAAACCCCCCATTGTACCTCGGCAGCGACTGGGTTTGGAGCGCAGGAGTTGGCAGCTATTAAGAGCTCTGCTCCTGCCACAGGTGTCCTTTGGAGACAGTGCCTCTCTATTACGGTGCAGCAGGTAGGTGCCACCACCCGGCGTCGGGGAGGCCAGGAGAAGCAATCTTAGCAAGGAGCCGGCGTTTCAATTAACCGGCAAGACAGCCGACGTTTCAGCACCTGTACATCTCTCTCCCTAGCAGCCGGGATGTATTGTATTATAAATAACAATAAGCAGGCCCAGTCAAAGGCTGTAATTGAATCTCTTCGTTTTGCTGACTCCGGTGAAAAAGCCTCTTTGAGTGAATTACAACGCTTGTATATAATTTGGGCGACGCGGAAAGGTAACACGCTCGGTGTAATTAAAGCGAGCAGCCCTCCCAGTCGGTGTCACGGCCCTCGGGGCACCCAGGAGCTGCTTTGGTGGTCTCACCGTAGGGAGGACCCGCTGCAGGCGTGGGGAGCATCGCTCAGCTCTCCAAAACTTGCCCTTCCCCTGAAGGACGGTCACCAGTGACTGAGGTTTTGATACCTGCTGAAGAGGAAAAGCAAATTTACTCCTCTTCTTGCTGTGCAGGACTCAAGCCCCAGCTCCTTTCCCTCCTGTCCCCGGTGGCTTTGCCTCCCTCGCGAGGGGAGGTGAGCTGACAGCCCGCCTAGCCAGTGGTGGGAGCAGCAAAAGCTGCGAAACCGTGGGATTGCTCCTTGCAAAGGGCTCAGGAGCGGAGCCCTGCAGAGGCATCTCACCGGTGTGAGAGTCCAGGCGTCTCAGGTGAATCACCCCGGTACACGTCTTGGTAGTGGTCCCTTTGGGTCCAAATGTCCCCAGCTGAGGTACATCAACCTGCCTCACAGGCTCTTAGCAGGCTCGGTGACAAGGGTTGTCCCCTGCGGCACTCATCCCTGTGCCCAGCTTGGTGGGGAGGGAGCCAGGTTGGGGTGCATGAAAGCCCCCCTACCACGGGCACAAGCCCCCAGCCTCGCCGTGCTCGCCCTGACGAGGCGAGCTTTGACGGCGTATGGGCATCGCACAGAGCAAGCCGGCGAGCGGGGACTCACTGCTCTTCCGTCCTCTTATGGCTTTTCCTTGTAGTGGTAGTGCACCCTACTTCCCATGTCACCCAGCTGTTCCCCAGCCTCCAAAATCCTCATTTTTGTGATCAGAGAGACCTCCTGCCTGCTCGTGACCTCCTGGGAGGTGCCCATCACGTGCACCCCGGCTGCGAACCTGGCGTTAAGAAAGTTTTATGGATTTAGGTGAATACTAGATTCCTTTTGCGGCTGAGATCAAGTCGCGCAGACGATGTTGCTGTACAGGAATGAGCAGTTCAGTTGTCCCTTGCTTTGAGTAGTAGCCAAGGATGTGTTTTGGCTAACGGAGAGAGCCAAAAGTTGCTGCCTTCCAGATTTTCAGTTCCCTTCCATCTCTTGAGCCCGACTGCAACGCCGGCGCTCGGCACGCACCCTCCTCCTCTCGCTCCTCCAATCCAAACCCGACGTCTCCCGAAGGCCGGCACATTTTTCAGCCCAAATTTTGCACTGACAGAATATATTACATCTGCATTGAGGCGGAATATAAAGTGAAGAGAAGCTGGGGAGGGAGCGCAGGGAAATGAGGTTTGCTCCGCCGCAAGAGCACGGGGTTAAGTCGGCAGCTACAGCCAGTGGTTCTTGGTGTCCCCGCTTGCTCCCTCTGTGCTATTTAAGGTTTTCTTGGAGGTTCATGTTGAGAACATGCTCCACCTTCCCCCCCCCGCCCCCCCCGAATCCACTTTGTATGTCAT
>NW_010527428.1:48602-48804 GCF_000687285.1 Phaethon lepturus
TTTTATATTATTGTCTTAAACATCCATTATTTAGAAACTGCTGAAGCCTGGAAACCAATTTCCATGCTTATTTCAAAGAGTTTGCAGCATTTAGATAGTTATGTACAGGCTATTACATGAACCGACCATGGGAAAACAGAGCCTGGCAGGGCTGGGTGCCCCACGGGGAGGTTGGGGGGACCCATGGCGGGCCGGCATGGGG
>NW_010527428.1:49321-55040 GCF_000687285.1 Phaethon lepturus
CGATGGACAACGGTACCTCGGGCTGACCGGGGGATGAAAACTGGTATTGCTTTTGGCCCAGGGTCCTGTGCTGAGGGAGGGATGTGAGCCCAGATCTCCCTCTAAAAATGGGGTTTGTGGTGGGCAGCAATGCCTCTGGGCATCCTCGCTCGTGGGGTGCTGAGCTCCTTCCCCGGCTGGGAACGTGGTTGCAGCGAGGGTCCTTCGCTGTTCTTGGCTTTGCAGGGCTCAGCGTGTAAAGCAGCGGATCCCTGAGGATGCTTTAAGCTACTCAAGGGATCAGGCAGGGTTACGAGCAATCCCAGGACGCAGGAAATGTCGAGGCAGCTTGCAGCCAACCTCCTCCTCCTCTCTTCTGGCCAAGTAAAGGAGTGGAGGGACCTTTTCATCTTGGTTTTACCATGTGCAGGTGGGTGGATGGATGGTTGAGGAAAAGCCCCACGTGCAGGGAGGCTCCTCCTTCCCAACAAACCATGCTGATCGTATTTAGGGCCAGGGAGGTAGTGGAAGGGAAATCCAGGATTGAGGGATTGAGTTCATCCCTCTTGTAAGCCCGTCAAAGTCAGCCGAGCTGCAGCAAGAGCGGGGCTGGCCCGGCGCATTCGCGGCCCGAAAGCAATCCCTAAATGCTCTTGACTTAGCGTAACCCTCTGCCGAGCCCCTGCGTGGGAGCCCGAGTCACAGGGATCCCTCAGCAAACGCCAGCGCAGGCGGGGGACCTCTGGGCCACTTGGGTGCCCTGATTTGCAGGCGAGAGACCGCCGCGGAAGTCACAGCGGGACACACTCCTTTTTCCCCGTGCTAAGTCCTGGGTCTTGTATCCTGGTATTTCAAAAGAGCTGAAAAAGATCAGTCAGTGGCATAATCTCTGCTTTTGGCAAACAGGGAAACCAAGGGAGCTGAGCAGAGCCTTCACCCTCTGTGGGTGCTCCCACCCCTCGCAAAACTTCCCAGGGTGCCAGCGAATGCAGCAACAATGCAAGCGTTATCGTCCATGAGGTGCCTTCCCTCCCTGTGCCCTTTAGGAAATGAAAATGTAATTACTGAAGTCGTGAGCAAGTCTGGGTAGCACAGTAGGGCATTGCACCAACTCCTCCTGAGCGCTCGTGCGGGCGCTCCTCCCCGCGGGGGTGCCAGCTGAGCATCCCTGCCCTAAATTTGACGAGTAGCTTGACACGAGTGTGTTGGGTCAACTTGGTTCTGCAGGGCTTGTGCTGCAGCCTGAACCTGGAGGCTCTACAAGCATCCACACAGTAAATCCATCCGTGTCGGAGCTCCCAGCGCCACAGTGGGCAGCCCCTTTTACAGGCGGCAAGACTGAGCCCTCGTAAGTGCCCTTTCTGAGTTTCTGTCATCCTCACAAAACAAAGTTCAGGCTAAAATCCGAGCCGTGCCGTGATGGGTGCCGCTGGTGGGAGGCAGGCGGCAGCGGTGTTGGAATTTTCTCTGCGTCGCTGCGAGTTAATTCATTCCAGTAAATCATCCAAAATAATTTGTGGCGAATATCAATTTTCTGTGTGAACTTCTCGCTGGCTGCACAGAAGTATCTTCTGCCGACGCGGCTCCCTAATTCTGCTGATCTGAGACAACAAAGCAGCTGGGGAATAAACAGGAGGCAAGCTGGAGTCCCCAGGGCTGCCGGCGTGAGGGAGATGCCAGGGCTGAAACGCGCTCGCGGATAAAACCCAGTGAATGCAGACGATGATTAAAGGCTAATTTGCTGTCTGTGTAGTGTTAAGTGCCCCCCTTTCCTAACGAGCAGAAGGCACTGTCAGCTGCATTCTCCTTAGCAGCCTCTCTTTTATTTACCTTTTCAATTATTTTAATGCTTTTCCGGTCTTCGCTAACGAATGCGTCTCCTGGGCTGGGACTCCTGAGCCCACCTCTGCGCCGGGCCGGTGGCAGAGGATCTGTTTTCTGTGCTAGGAAAAGACTTCGATGGACAACAAATGTCTCAAAAAATGCCCAGCCTGCTCCACCTGTCTCGCGATGGATTTCAGCCTGCGAGCGCCGGCGCTGGCTGTCACTTGGTCGGCCTTTCTCCCCACCAGCTGGGAGAGCAGAGCTGTCCCGGAGCCAGAGACATGGCCGTACGGGAGCCGTGTCACCCGGGATGACGGCTGCTGGGTGAGGGAGACCACCCGTTCGCATCTGAACCGCCGTCTGCCTCCCCAGGAAATCTCAGGGAAGGGTTTTGGGTTGGTTTGGTTGTTTTTTAAGGGTATTTCATGGTCTAGCCTTCTGAGGAGGAGCAGGAGTGGTGTGGGATCCGGGGTGTGCACGTATGGGGTGATCCCGGGTGCAGGATGCTCTGAAGGAGTCACCCAAGGGGCACGTGTCCTGCTGCTGCACCCTAATGCCAGCTTTTTGGAAGCACAGGTGTTCCTGCAGCTTCCCCGTGCCTGGGTGCTCCTGTCACCTAGAGCACAGGTCTAACATGAGGATGGTGTCCAGGAAGGAGGAATTGCTCCTTGTTGCTGCTCCCTGTGGGTCAGGCAGCTCGAGCACCCTCTCCCACCCCGACTTGCCCACCGGATCTGCATCGGTGATGGGGGTCTGCCGGAGGCGCAGCCCCCCGAGGAGCTCGGCTCCCTGGCACAGCCCAAAATAGATCTGGGGCACCCATTTGCAACCGGTGCTAGGATTGCACATGGGCTCCCGGTGGGGGAAGCGGCCCTGATTAAAAGAACTATTTATAAAGAGCCTGGGTGCGGGAGGGGAAGAGGTGATAATTAGCTCGTGGCGGCGGGGGCTGCGGTGCAAGCCCTGCGCTGCAAGCCGGGGCTCGGGACGGGTACCTGTGCGAGCAGCGGATCCGTACTCCTGGGGCAAACGCGGCCAGGATGGGGCAAGGAATAACTCCCTTCTCCTTTGCCTCCCTCCAAGAGGCCCTGCTGATTAACGCTATTTTATTATAGCTGTTTTATTTTTATGGTTGTATTATCCACTCTTGTTCCCAGCGGTGGGAGCAATAAGGGCATCGAGGGCTGGTTGGAAATTGTGTCTGTCTGTGCGGCAAAGAGGATTCATCAGCAATAGTTTGGGTGATGTTTTCCACCAAGAAGGGTTTATTTATTTGTTGGCTTATTTGCTTTTTAGACGGCTGTGAGACAGAATGAATTTTTCATGCAGAAAAAATTCAAGTGTTTTATTGTTTGAAAAATTGGCTTTAAGTACACGTGTGTATATGTACATATCGGAAAAAAAAAGTGGAGCTCTTCAGTCATCTCCACTTATTTATTTATTTCTTTGATGTATCGTGCAGATTCATTTAGTTGATGGCAGCACCTAAAGTGTGTTAGGCGCTTCCTAAGCTCTCCCAAAGGCTGGGGTTTGGGTTTGTTTCCGTGGCACGCAGCCTAAGGACAGACGGACACAGCGGTAGAGGTCAGCAGAAGGGGAAGAGCCGTAGATAATTTATGTACGAGCTACATCTCTTCCCTCTGAGCCACCAATGCCTACAGTGTCTCGGGGGGCTGTAGCTCCCTGTCGCCTCCCCAGAGTGGAGTCAGTTTATACATATATGTGCGTGTGTATTTCTCTTTCATTTGGCTGGGATAAAAATTGCTGAGTCAAAAATTCATTTTCTTAGCGAGCCCCTTGGAAGGCAGATAAAGGGGACGGCGGCGCTAGGCAGGGCGATAAATAATGCATAGAGCACAGGAGCAGCCCGAGCAGCCCTCTGCTTACAAATAGAAGATTTCTCACTAACATATTGCCCTGTTTACTGTCCCCAATACCGGCACTTTTTCGCTCATCTGAAGCTATCACCTACTGCTCATTGAAATAAATAAATAAATGAGCCTAACAAAGCCTCTAGTTATCACTAGTCCTGCCTGATCCTATCGCTGCAGCCCTCGTAACGCCCTGCTCGGCATAGCGTCCTGGGTTTAACGCTTCTGAAAGTCACCGTACTCAAGGTGATGTGAGGACAGCGGGGAAAATGTGTCTGGTTATACTCCTGCCTGTCCCCTCAAGGCTGGAAATGCTGCCTTCCCACCGCCGCCCTTCGACTTTGGGATAAGCTACTTGTCCATCTAAATACGAAATGTCCCCTTGTGTGTGCGTGGCTGTGCCGAGCGGGAACGCTAAATCCAAGGCAGCTGAGGATGTGGAGGAGGTTCAGATGTAACTGAAGTTGGGTCTTCACCCGTAAGGGTTGCGATGGACAGAAATGCATCTTAGGATTTGCTCTTGCTGCATATCATTGATCAAACTGCTTCCAACCACTCGTTTCAAGGTCCAGCTGCTGGTGCCCTGAGCCACTCCGATGTTGAAGATGACTTAGAAGAGCTCGGTGGGGAGGGTGAGGGCCCAAGGCTTCCTGGTGGCTCAGCAGCCCGGCTGAAGCGTAGCTCAGTCTCGGCTGCTCTGCGTGAAGCGCTTGCCCGCTCGCGGTTGTAACTGGCTCCGGCAACCCTGTGGAGCAACGAGGACTTGTGTGGGCCCAGTCCTGAGCTTTCGGTGCTGCTCTGCAGCGGTGTGAGCGAGCCGCGGCACAAAGGGAACGAGGGTGTTAGCAAGTTGGCGAGGGCTCACGGGGGCTTTTTCATGCGGTCCCAAGCCGCAGGGGAGCTTCAAAGGCCCTTTCCTTCCCTTTGAGCTGCTCCTTCAAAGAGGCCTCAGTCCTCAAAGCGAAATGCCGAGCAAAACTGTTGCACTTCATCCAATTCCCATCGAGTCTCGATGCAGAGCTGCAATTCGGTTCCAGGTTGGGACGGGGCAATAAACGGAGCTGCTGACCCCCTGCCTTGTGGTGTACGGACAGGAGATGCTGCTGAGCGAAACCGAAAAGCAGCAAATGTCAAACCGATGAAAGAAAATCTTTATTCTCCTTTTTTTTTTTTTTTTTGCCTTCTTGCAAAACACACTGTTACTCCTGAAGTTTCTCGCCCTGTTTTTTTTTCCCCTTGGTCTTTGGCGTCGAATTCCTTGTCATGAGCCACTTTTGAAACCAAAAGCGTAGGTGTGGGTGGGCGGAAAGGACACGTTTCACGGGCAACCTGGACGACCTTGGAGAGTTTGAAGGAGCTCTGAATCATCCTGCTTCAGGGCGCCGGGCAACCTCTCATGAGGGAGGGTCAGGAAGGAAGGTGGGCTTGGGAAGGGTAGCCCATGAGTGCCATCTTCAGGATTGTTGTTACCTTTTTTCTGAAGTTGTAACAAGCAGGTTGGGTGCTGCTACTGCAGTTGGCTGCTGATTTGAGCATGCCGAAAATCCAGGGTGGCCAAGTTACCTCTGTTTTACCCCAGCCCTCCCCCCCGGCTCTCGCTGTGACCATGCATGCTCTGGGCAGTGCCTCTTCGATGACGTTTCTTTGGGTATCTTTGCGCTGCACTGTACTTAATTGCCTGATTCAACATTTTCAAGGGTATTTGGAGGAAATGTGGATGGTTCATTGACTGGTATTTGAAGGAAGCGGAGAATTTAATTAAAAAACATGAGGGAAAATTAGTAGTAAAGGAGACTGATTGCAAGGCTTGACGTAGGAAGGATTTAGGTACGGCAGCCCAGCCGGCACAGGCAGGGGGACCGGAAAGTGCTGGCTCCCTGCTCCGTCCTGGTCCTCTGCCCTTGGGAAAAATAACAACAAGGAGAAGTGGAGGTGAAAAACAAAAAAAGCTGTTTTTTATTGTTGTGTGTGATTTTTACATAAATTTTGCAGATTGCACAGCCTGGCCTTTTTTTTTTTTTTTCCCCTCTGCTTTGTTTAATGCA
>NW_010527428.1:55094-55754 GCF_000687285.1 Phaethon lepturus
CAATCACATGCTGATTGAGAGAAGCTCCTCTGCCTGGGCTGGGGAAGGAAGGAGGGAGCCTTAACCCTTTCTCTGGCTTTCCCTCATCACTTTTCACTGGCTCACTCCTTCCTTGCTTTCTACCCTTGCTCTGCGACTTGAAACCTCACTCCCGAAAGGCCTTCTGCTTATATATGCATGGGACGGTCCACAGCTCTAATAGTGAATTTATTTTAATAAGTGAAGGCTTTGAAATAGATACAAACCTGTCTCCTTCAGGGCATGGGCCCAGCTCTAGCTAATGTGATTAGGAAGAAACTTTTCTTGCAGAGAAATCGTTGCCTATCTGCCTGCTGCAGACGGATGCCCCGGGAGGCGGGGAGCAGCGGTCGCCGTGGGAGGCGGATGCTTCGGCTTGGCAGATCATCGTCTGTTCTGTCCCGGTTCTTGTATCCTCCTCACCACCTCAGCGTCGCATCTCCTTCCGACGGCGCGTTAAACAATACCCGGCCCGTATGGCCCTCTTGCTCTTACCCGTTCCTTGCGGGCAGATCGATGGGCGCCGTGGGAAGCCGCCTTGCAACTAATGCACGTGCTCTGTGCCGGTGCGTGCGCCGGCGCGGCTCTGCGCTCCCAGGGGCGCTGGGGCTGCATCCAGGAGCCGCGGTTACCTATATAAAG
>NW_010527428.1:55766-65357 GCF_000687285.1 Phaethon lepturus
TCACGGAGAGCAGCGGTTTCGGTGGTGGCTTTGCGCAGCTGCCGATGGAGCCGTCTGAGCTTTTTGTGAAGTCTCATCCTGTGAAAACTTGTAAGGGCTTTTAAACCTCCGTAATCCTTAACGCAGCGGACACAAGCCTTTTCACGGTGGAGACGCGTAGGCTGTGGGCATGGCCTGCGAGTTTGATGAGTACGATTGCTACTTGCTCGGATTTCTGCCTGTCAGCTGTGTGATCTCGGATCTAAATCCCATGTGTTGCCTTGGGGCTTGCATCACGCTGAGATCTGACAGACACCTGATGCAATGAATCTCCTCCAAAAAAACCCCACCCGACACTCCCCCGGGGAACAGGGATGCGGTGATTGCTCCTGTTCTGCTGCAGGTCGCCTGTGTTTTGCGTGGGGGAGCTGGGTAGCCATAAGGACACGCTGCACGAAGCAGTTAACAGCTTCATGCCAAGCGATGTCACCTGGTTTTTGTGCATCATGCAAAAACAAGAGGAAAGGTGGTCCTGGTCCCCTCTTGCCGGCAGCTGTGGCTGCAATGCCGCTCAGTGAGGCCAGGCACGTGCATCCCGAAATTCAGCTGTGCCAGTTCCCCCCCGTCTCTTGCTCTGTGATAAAGGTGCCGTAAGAGATAGGGAGCCCAGCGCTTTGCAGGCGCAGCGATGCCTGCGCCAAGGTCGGGAGCGAATGTGGTCCAGGGGCTGATAAGTTACCTGCGAAGGCAATGACTTCAGGGATTGGATTGCGTTGCCCAACTCGGTTACGTCTAGATAACATCGTGGTTTAAGACATCGATCATTTCAAAGGAACCTGTAGAGGGATTTTAATGCCTCGCAAATTGCTTTTCCTTCTATTCAATTTACATTCAGGATTGAACAGAGCATATTTAGGAGCTTTCCAAACCGCCACAAACAATGACAAATCTCTCCTGAAACATTCTCCTGTTGCAGTAAATTTGACCTGCCAAAAGAGAGGGAGAAACTTCAGCCACCTCCTGCAGCGTAAGGGCCTCTTAACCCTTGGGCTCGCCAGCTCCATGCCTGCTGCCCTCCATGGTGAGCGCCGGGAAACGCTTTGCTGCAATGCTGCAGCATCCTATGGCTGCGCTGGGATGTGCTGCTAAGAGACATGCATGAGAAAAGTCCCAGATCCTAAAATCCCATCCCTGTAGAAAGCGTTATTGATGGAGCTGGAGCCTCACAAAGGGCTGCTGGTGTAGATTAAATAACCACGTGGGGTGTACAGCCGGCCTCGCTGCCGGAGACGTGGTAAGGAAGGACAGGAGGAAAACCCCGTGCTTTAGTTGAGGCGGTGAGGTTGAGCCCTGGGTCCGAGCAGCCGCAGGAAGGACTGGCTGCCGTCCTGCCTGGCACAAAAGCACGACGAGTTGACCGGGAAGGGCGCAAGGAGCTGGGAAAATAGAAATACGCCCAGGGACCTGGCAGCGTGGCTGGGATTTGTAGCAGAGGAGCTCTTCTACAGGTAATAGCGAGTCTTTGAGCAGGTTTTTCCAGGGATGCTGGCTATGGCATGGGGCACGAGAGGTGCCTCTGGATTGAAATGCGTTTTTCGCTGTTAGGCAGGCTACCTCTCCAGTCCCGCCCGGCCCACTGCCCGGATGGGATTTTTTTTTTTGCTAATTGAAATGTAATCAATACGGCCGTGATTTGGCTGGTGAGAGAGGATCCCTTTCTGCTGCCAGAGGGACAGGTTGCCCTGATATCTGGGGAAACGCACGAGTCTGTGGCCTCACCTGGGGATCTCAGCCATGCTATTTTGGGATTCCCAAGCTGCTTGAGCACATCTGGGTCTGATCCTCATGGTTTGGGAGATACAATGCGCTTCAAATCACTGGTCCTTACGTGCCCAGTGACCTCCTTGCTCCCATACCTATGGGTTTGGTGGCTCCTGATGGGATCGATGGTGGGGAGAGGGCTGGAAGAGGAGTGGAGATGCTAGGAGGAGAGAAGGACGTTTTTTCCAGGCAGTCTCCAAGACCTGCTCCACGCCGGCACGGCTTCTTCCCGTGCTTCCCCAGCCATCAAGCCATGGTCAGGCAATCAGGTCTCTCGCCTGTGTTATTATTTCATCAAAGATGTTAATTCTGGCCGGCTGTCTTCCTGCCTCTGCATATTCATGAGCCTGTGGCATCCTCCTGCTGCCGTGGACAGCCGGGAGGAGCTGCCGTCAGGGCATGCGGCGGGGACATGGTCCCACGAACGGGAGCGTGCCGTGCTCGCTTCAGCCTGATTCCCCTCCAGCTCTTACCTGCTGGTTACTGGGGGCTTTGAGAGTCGGTGCAGACATGCAGTGGGTTTGCTCTGAAACTCTTCTGCTTGCTCAGGTGCACCTGGGTGACCCCACAAAGCACCCCTAAGCTTCTGCAATTAGTTTCCCAAATGGAAATCTAAAGATCGCAAAAAGGCCGGCTGAGCTTCTTGTTTGTCATGGCCAAGACATCCGAGTGAAGCACCTCGCTGTGTCAACATCCTCCGATTTGCTATCTGGCACCTGCCAGAGCATCGCCTGCTCTGATAGAGCCAGAGATTTCAACTGGAAAATGTCAACTAGCCTTGGATGGATTAAGCCCAGGAGTTTTGGCATCGTTCCTGGCACCTTTTTATCTCGTTCCTCCATGAAGCTACGATCCCAGCAATGACCACGCTCAAGGGGAAAGAAGCAATCAAATGCAGCAAAGAGTAAAGCTCCTACAACAGAGCAAAACATATTGCCAAGGCCCCAAGTGTGGACAGGCTTCCCAAGTCCTTTCATTTAGCTGGTGCGTCTGTTTGGGGGTGGTGTGCTTGGCTCTTTCTCTGCACTTTGGGGGTCTGAGATAAAGCCTTTCAGAATTAGTCATCTGCCCCAGGAGTCTGGGAAGGGCTCTGAGGAGCTGGAGGCTGTGGTGATGTCTCTGCTTTCCAGCTAGAGGTGGATGTGGTGCTGCAGGCTCTTTATGTGGGGCTTTCAATCAAGCTGGTGTCTAGCATTGCTGTGTGCATCTGTGTCCCAGCTCTCTCCACTTCATTCCCCCTTTTTGGAGCCATGCAATAGCTGAGCACAAAGCTAGTCTGTCCCATGGGTCCTCTTGCCCTAAGATGGCTCCAGAAGGCTGCCAGCCCCATCACTGTTCTTGATTTAATCCTGGCTTTTGCATTACAGTCTGAAAATCCTCATAGCCATTACGGCACATCGCGTTAGGGATCTAGAGACGTGTGTTCAAGCCTTCCTCTGGGCTCATGCTGAAGTACTCCCATGGTTGTCACAACTACGGAGGTGTGCCGGGATGCTTAGGCAGCGGGAGAGGACTTGCTGCATCGCTTGCTCCTGTGCCATCAGCTGCGGAAGCTGATGGGCTCCAGGGCTTTGACTGAGGAGCAAGATGACGTGGGTTGGTGTGGCTGGGAGAGTTGCTGCCGTCAGCTGGATGTATGCTGAGCCCTGGTGCAGAGCTGGCTGGGATGCTCTTGAAGGAGCTGCTGAACGCCCAGAAGTCACAGAGCAACATGTGAACGGGAACGCCGGTGAGCATCGGGTTGGACGCTGGGCTCCACTTTGTGATGGTTTGGAAGCTGCTGCGCAAGCAGCTCGGCCGTATGCCAAAGCAGGAGCATTGGGATGGCTGGGATGGGGGTGCAAGGGCTAGAGCCCATCTCCAGCAGTGCAGCGTGTCGCTGCTGACGTGTCGTGCTTAATCAGACTGACCTCTGAAGCTCATCTTTCCCAGATGATTGGGGTACCCAGAGGAAAAGAAATGGTTTCACGCTCGCATCTTCTCCCAAGTGCTGAGGTTAGACTGGGAGGTAAATTTGAGGCTCCTTAGACTGGAGGAACACAATCTGTGGGCATGAGAGCACCATGGCCCTCTCCTGGCTAGGCAGGCTGCTGCTTCCAGCACATCTTTGATCTGCTCCTAATGCTTTCAGCTTTTTGAGGGGCTCAACGCCTTTCCCTTGGGTAGCCCTAAAAGGTGCGGAGGAATTCTGATTTTTCAGTCTTGCTGCCCTATTTTGCTGCCTTATCCATCCGAATCCAAGCTGGCACTGTGGAAACTATCACGATTATATTCCTTTCCCCTGCTTTGCCCCTTCAGAGCCAGCCCTCTCATTGAATGTGGATGCACCACAGCTGATCATTAATCTTCTGTGGCTCTCGAGCACTGCTGGTAAATCTGTCGGGGTGAAGCTGTGGATTCATGTCTGCAAAGGGCTCTGACCCTGCTCAGAGCTCGAGAGGGTCCCCAAGGTGTCACCCAGCTGGTGGTGGCAGTGACACGGTGTCGCTGTGCTGGCTGGCAGGGAGAGCAAGCGCTGGGTTCTCTCCATCTCTCTTCTCTCCTCCTGCCTGGAGCTTGCCAGTTTGCATTGCATAGGAGGAAATGGGAAACTCATAAATCAATCTTGAGTGTTTCTCTTCTCTTTAGGGGAAAAATAATAACCCCAAACAAAACAAGCTTGCAGTCGGGAGAAAGGAATTCCTAATGACAAACTTACTTCAGCTAGGACACCAGGGGCTTCAGCAATATGAGATTAAACCTGCTGTGCTGAGACTCTATTACTCCATATATTACTGTGTGCTGCTGGACTGATGGTTCTCACAGGCGGAAATATAACCCTTTGAAATGTCAAGGCACATAATAAAGAGACCTAGCAGGGGAGGCTGGATGGCTCCGGGGATTGATAAAGCCTTTACAGCGCTGGCTCTGCTCTGAGGAGGGGTGGGTGCCTGGTGGAGCTCACATGCTTTGCTGGCCCTTTTGTTAGATGGCTCGAAGGGAGAGGTGGCATGGAAGAATTTCTCCTGGAACAACCCTGTCTGGCCAAGTTTGCTTTGGAAATAAAGCACAGACCTCAGAATGAAAGCTTGGGTAAACAGTCAACTCCTGCAGTCCTCAGCTGTGTTTGTCCCTGGGGTGGCTGTCACCCTTACACCTTTAATTAACTCTTAATATCTTTCGTGTCCTCTTTGTGTTGCAAATCTCTTGCGGATGGACCACTCCTTGGGAGCCAGACTGGGTCTCCTGAGCTTGTATAAGACGGTGCTGTAAATCGCTCGAGAAGGGTCTTCCTAATGGCTGGTGGATACAGCCATTTCAAGATGAAGGTAGGCAGCAAATGGGATCATCGACAAGGACCTCTTAGCAGCTCCGTAAGGGTTAGGAGGAAAAGCATTTGCTCATCAGCTGGTGGATCTATAATTCCTATTTTCGGGAATGGGCACAAGCACGAGCTGTTGGATGAGCCGATGCGGGTGGGTCTTTGCCTGCTGTTCCCGTGACTCCCGCTTGCCTCTGCCATGCAGCACAGGGCTCCCTGTTCCCCCCAAAAAGTGCAGGTCAGCGGCTGTGAAGTATGAACCTTCCCATCTCTCCATGGCTGCTGTGGGCTCGTTAAGGCGAGAAGAGGGGAATAAATCTCCTGGAACTCATGAACTATTTACAGCTGTGCTGAGCAAGCAGTCCACAATTATTTATTTATTCTCCCTAGCCAGACTGCGCTTGTGAGCCCAGGGAGTGGGGAAGGCTGTCAGGGCTACCTGCGTCCTGCCCCACGCTGTCTCCTCTGCCCTGGGGAGGCACAGGGCTCCCCGTGAGTGGGCAAGTCCTCGGAGACGCTGAAAGGCAGCACACGTGCCCTGGGAGCATCTGTGTGCGGTGCTAGCTCCTGTTTGTGTCTTGGGAAGGAAAGAAACCCAACCCATCCTTGAGCTGAGCCTGTGTTCAGCCCTGCTCTGGTTGGGCATTCATGTGCCCAAGGCCACAAAAAGGAGGAAGATCATGTTGCAGAGGTGGCAAGGAGGTGTGCTGGAGGAGCCTGTTGCATGTGAAAGTATCTGCAGCTGGATTGGGGTGTAAGGGAGGGTTCTGGTATGAGTGCACATGAGCACACGGAAGTAATTCTGCTCAGGCACATGAGTAAGGGCTGGAAGACATTATTTCGGCTTGCGTGAAAGTTGCTTCCCCTCTTTGGACTCTGCTTCCCTGTCTGTAAAATGGGCACATGGGCTTTCAGCTCAGGAGAGTGTGTGGTGAGCGAAGGTGATGAAGGCTTGTTGTGTGCCGTCTCCATGAGCTCCTGCTTGCTCATGCAGATGATGACGACACGCAATATCTCTAGAGAACAGAGTTACTTCTTTAGCTTGAAAGTCAAAGCCTGTTGTTGAGGGGCTGAAAGTTTGATGTTTGACCCCTGCTGTAGCCTTTTGGGTGAGGATTGCCCATTGGTGCTGCTCTGTCCGATTACTTTTGTTAAATAGCCTTTTTCCCCTGCAGCATCCCCAGACAATCAATAGGTATTTATGAGTGATCATTACATGAATTATGCAGCTGCCCGTGTTTTCTGAAAACCGGTCTTTAAAATGGCCAGGAGGTGAGTTGGGTTGTTAGGTCACAGGTTGTTAGGACCCGCAACACCCTGCGTTGCACGTGGATGTGTGTGGGAGGCAGCACCGTTGTCCTTCCTGCTACATCTCTGTGGGGCTGCACCAGCCATGCATCTTCCCTCCCAAAATTTGGGCTGAAGGAGAGGATGCTGCCGGGGAGCAGAAATGGCCCCTTTCCCTGGCGCTTGCTTACCGGCACTCGTCTTTGTCTTCAAAGGCTTTTTTTTTTCATCGTGGGGCTTATGGGCCAAGGACACTTCTCGCCTGCAGCTTTATACCTGTCAGTTTGATCAGCGAATGGGGGAGAGGACCGTAAAACTGCAGAGGCTGAGTCCTAGTCCCTTTAATCCCGCCAGGAGGGCCGGCGTTATTTCTCCGGCGGGAGCGCTAATAGGATTCTAATACGCTGGCAAATGGGATTTTTTACAACTGCCATTCTGCGGTTACTGAGACGGTGTGTCACCGGGACAGCCCTATAAATTCTCCTGGAGAGGGAGGGGGCTGGTGGCCTGGGGAGGGGGAACGGTGCCCGCCACCACCCGTGGCAGCCCTTGCTGATGATGCTTGCGTCGGGGTCTGCCGGGTGCCCCGTCGCTGCTTCCTGTGCTCTTGAGGCATCACCACGGCTCAGCTGGGCAGTATTGCCGGGAAGTACGTGCTGGTGGTTGGGCTGATGGGGCAGGGGTGGTTTGGCTGCCTCTGGTAGACTTGTAAGGTTGGTATCTGGCACCGTGGACTTACCCTCCTTGTTCCTTCCATGCGTTCCTTGCACGCGTGTGTACCAGGAGTGAGCGCCTCTGTGACTGCTCTTGGCAAGCAAGCAATGAGTTGGGTGCCTGGTGGCCTTGAAGGGATTATTGAGCCCTAATAAACGTGGGGAGGCTCTGGCAGGACCCATGTGTTCCTCCCTTCCATCGCTAGCCCCTGGACGGGTCTGTGTCACCATGGCTCTGCACCATTGCTGTCAGCCTTGGCTGGACAGGCTCCTGCGGGGAGGTCGCATCCTGGTTACCTTTCCCACCCAGCTCCGGTGCTGGGGCCCACGGCAGCGGGACTATCAAGTCTGTGGCATCGTGGGTCAGGGGCTCCTCGGCAGTGCCAGTGCCGTGCATGGTCGCTGCCGGGTGGCCGTGCGCGGAACACCCGCTATAGCAAGGAACCTCAGGGTATAGCAGGGCTCATCTTGGGGGCCCTACTCCTTCCACTGCTTTCAAGCATATGGGAACATTGATGGAGCTATAGGACTCGTTGCATAGGAGGGTGATGCGTTTATGCTATAAATATATAAATCCTTGCTATAAATCCCTCAGCTAGCGCAGGGGTGGCAAAGCGGGCAGTACCCATGGGTGCAAACAAATCTGACTCCATTTGAGCATCTCTTGGGCACCCACGGGACACGCAAGCGGCTGCACTTCATCCCCTCCTCAGTGGGCAGCGCCGGACTCGAGTGCCAAAGCCATAAATACTGTATTACTGTATCCAGTCTCAGCTCCGGATTGATTTTTCTCCAGCCCTGATCACGGAAAGCCGGGAAGATGGGATTATTTTCTAGGGCAATCGCAGGTTGATGGGTCCTTACAGCTGCTTCCACACTTTTTGATACCAGTAAATAAGCAGCTCCCCTTATATCCCACACTCTTCTCCGAGTAGCACCTATTTCCCCGGGACGTCTGCTGGGGTTTGGTCGTGCTTAGCTGCAAATTGGTACAGGAGACTGTCCCGACCCTTCTTGTTTTACAGCGGTATAGGCATGTAGGCTTTATCTTATCTCTTAATCACCTCTGCCCGATAGCTACAAGGTCCCATCTACCTCTCTTGCAAATCCTATTTGTCATCACGTTTCTACAGCTGTCTAGAAGTCCCAACCTGACGTCAGACATCCCTGTGCTGGGTGCTGTGCAAGCAGATTGCAAGAGCCAGACCTGCCCCGCAGATGATAAAGCAGCTATTGTTGTTCCCATTTTACAGACAACTCAGCTGAGGGGAAACGCGTGGTCCAAGTTAATAAAAGCTCGCAGGATAATCCTCCGTGATTTATCCAAGGTTATAAAGGACATCTGAGGTTTGAAAAGAGATCTCAAGAGCGCTAAACAGAAATTTGCCTATCTGTAAACAGCTCGCTCCAGGTTTTTAAATTGCTGCTTTAGGAATTCAACTGAAGTAGCAGAGTTTCTTCCCCAATTAAAAAAAAAAAAAAAATTTGAAGAGAAAAGTTCTGCATGTAAATTGGCAGCAGAGAATGAGATCATGTTGTACAATAGACAGGTGAAGGAAAATGTCACATTTTATGGAGGCAAAATTTGTGACAAGAGAGAATACCTTCTCTTAGACTAAGTGCTATGTTTTAGGATAAATAAAATAACAGCAAACTAGCTTTTGCACAGAGTTCCAGCTGCAAGAGGAGGCGGAGAGGGAGGAGGCGAGTGTCCCTGGGGGGGACATCACAGGTACCTCTGCAGCAAGGACATGGGAACAGCATGGGGAAGGGCTCCTGAGCTGCCAGCGGTTACAGCAGAGTTAATCCAAAATTGGTACCATCTGCTGCACTTCAGGATTTGCTTCCCACGCTGCTCAGTCCTGCCCGCACACATCTGTGCGAGGAGCGGGTGTCGAGAGGACTGCTGGGGACAGCAACCCCTGCGCTTACCAGGCAGCGTTTTAGCTCAGACTGCTCCAATTTCTCCCAAATTCTGGAAATCCCAAGTTTTTCTCTGCTTAGTCCAGTGGCTGCAGCTCTCCATGCTCCTGAAGTGCTGGTGCTGGGCTCAGATCAATGCAAAGTCTTACAGGCTTTGATGGGGACGGGTGGGATGTCCTCTCCTGGACCAAGGGGCTCTTCAAAGCCACTTCCTTAGCAGCATCTCTCCCTGTTCCCTTCTTCCCAGCAAAGCCAGTGGAGATACAACCCTTGAACATATTAATCCAATCCTGCCACCCTTTTTTTTTTTTTTTTTTTGTCTTCAGAGCGCGACTTTCTAGGAAATCATCCGGTATCGTAGCTCTTGGCTTCCTGATTCTCATCAACTAAACATCACCCTTTCCCAAGGTACTAAATTAAAGCAAAAAAAAAAATCAACACCTGAGCTATGCCGGTAGCTTGGCGTAAACAACTCGGCACCTGCTGCGTTAATAGTGCGGAGGAGAAGCGGTGCTGGGGGCTTCAAGCACTGCTGAGCTCTCACTTCGGCGGCTTCGACGACCGGGT
>NW_010527428.1:65800-77457 GCF_000687285.1 Phaethon lepturus
CGGGTTGTTCGTGCAGATTCCTGGGATGGCTCAGTGCTCCCCACGCACCCCTCGCTGCTTTTTTGGGCCACGCAGACGCTGTGGCTGCAAGGCGTTGGGATGCTCAGGTTGGATTTTGGGCTTTTGGGGGTAATTCTGTCTGAACCTGTTGCAAGCCTTAAATGGTGTGTGTCTGTGTTTTGGTAGGTCCTACTCTCCGTGTGCCTTCAGGAGGTATATCCCACTCCGTGCCTTGGGGCCACAAGTCACTCTGTGCTTTGGTTTCTCTCTCTGTAAAGCAGAAATATCAATATGAGGGTATTCACCTCTTCTCTATCCAGCATCCTTTTCTAGCAGCTCTCTGCTTGTGGCGTTGAACTGAATTAATTTTTCTTCTCTTGCATACGACCAAGTGGAAGGTCTCCTTATGGCAAGTCTGGAGAAGGGAGTTTTCTCTCTCATGGTCGAGATGAGAAGATGCCTCCCTGCAGGGAGTCCCCGCGTTCAGCTCGTGCGTGGAGGATTTCCTCTTACCTGTCTTCAACCCCCAGATTTATCGCCATCCCCCTGCCCAAATCTGCCAGGGCGATGCATTTGCACGTGCTCCGCGTTTGCAATGCAACGGCAAGACGCTTGCAGCCCCGTTTTCTCCCGCGGACCGCGGCTGCAAGGGGCAGGCAGGGATCAGGGTGGCAGAGCCCGGCTGCCGCAGGCTCTCGCAGAGGCTTAGTTTTATTTCTCTCATCCCCCTTTTCCCTCGAGCTTTTTGGGGAAGCGGCGTTGCCCCTTGCGGGGCACAAGGACCGATACCTATTCCATTGCCGGTCCCTGGGGGAACCGACCGCATGAGAAGCAGGGAAGGGAGTAAAAGCGCGAGAGGCAGCAGCGTGGGGAAAGGAGATGGGTTTTTCCCTGCCTTGCCCTCTGAGCTGGCTGCGGTCGAATCCTTTTGCTTGCCAAGGAGTCGGGAGATTGAGGACTTGGGCTTTGGCAAGGTGAAACGCATCTCCCGGTGCATTAATGCACACTGGGGTGGGTCCTGGAGGGGGTTTTCACCCCCCTCCAAAAGCCTCTGGCACTGGGCGCTGCTGGCAACGTATCCCAAACCGATGCGATTTCAACAGAAACGTCCGTTTCTGCAGCTAGGAAACAAATAACAACAAACAGCTCGGTGGTGGGGGCAAGCGAGTCAGAAAAAACATGAATATTTTGCTTGGAGAGGACTGTTTCATTCCTGTCTGTATCAAAACAGGATGTTCCTTTACCATCCAGAAGGAAAATTAGGTTGTAGTGATGACCTTTGGGTTTTATTTGTAGAGGGTTCACGTGGAAGGAGGAGAGGGAAAACGTAGACCGGCCTATGCTATGAACCTTGATGTGATTCTTCATTAAATAGTTTTATATTAAATATTTTATTATTTTTAACAATAATAATTTTTATTCATTTTTTTATGCGTGCTGGATAGTTGAGCTTGGAAGAGTCTGAAGCTTTGTACCCTGTACGGTGGGTGTGAAAGCTGTGCGTGGCCAAGCCTTGTTAGGAGCTGAAAACTGTCTACTTGACGGGAAATGGAGAATAAGACAAATAGATCAATTTTCATTGCAGCAAAAGCTTAACAGTAGAGGGCCTCAAATTTCCTCTAGGGTCTAATGTTGTTTAACTTATTTCTTAATGGTCTGAAACACGGGGTGACTGGGGCCGTGGCCTTTGGCTGCAAGAGAAATATAAAGTTGCCCTAATAATGGAGCGTTGGGACTTAAGAAAAGGAACCAGATAAATTAGATTACGGTCTTGTGTGTGGCAATGGCCGTGTCCTTCTGGAGAAGTAAATATCATTATTAAATAAGGGCAAGGAAAAAACAGGGCAAATTTGCTGTATATGGAGGAGAATTTATTCTAGGGAGAGAAATACTGGGATGGGCGATGCTCTATCCGCGTGTCCACGCTGAAGCGGAGCACTGGGATTTCACGGTGAGCCGCGCATCCCAGGGGCTTGCAGAGGGGCAGCTCCGAAACGCGCTGCTGGCAAAAATCAGGCAAGTTTCTGGGCTCAGCAGAGACGCGAGGGAATTAAAAGGCTGAGGAGATGGGTTCTGTGTGCGATTTTATGGCAAGGTAAAGCTCTCGGTTAGTCGCTGGCAGGAAACAGCGAATATCTGCTAACAAATGGTGCTGATGTCCTTAGTCACGCTGGGTGGAAGTGACCTGATGCAAAATAGAGCTATAGATTTCTTGTGCTGCTGGACATATGGCTAGACTGGTATTTAGCCCTGCTTTTTCAGCTTGTGGGCTGCAGCTAGAAATGGAAGGAAACGCTGATACAAAGATGTTTCTGAAGATTTCCCACAATTTCCAAGGAAATAAAAAATAAATAAAAGCCCCTTAAAGCTCAGCCAGACCCATCGGGGTGTTTCTTGGTGCGGAGCCCCACTTCACCCTGCCCAAGGCTTGTCCAAACCTGGTGTTGCCGTGGTTCGGGTCCCATCTACTGTCCCCAGGGCTGGCATGAGCCCTTGGCACGTCCCACGCTGCTCGCTGACCCTTAGGGGAACAACAGCATCACCAAACCTTGGAAACCGCCTGTGTCCCAAACCGTGTCATGCTTTAAACGCCCACCTTGCTCCAGGGGTTCGCTCCATGGGAAGGGGCTGTAGTTGGGCAACATGACTTTTGTTCCCTGCAGCAAGCGTTTGGGCCATGATCTGGGTGATTTGTGACACTTCACCCATCATGTAAACTTCTGAAGTTGTCACACTTGGGCAGAGCAAGCTTCAATGAATGGTGAAGAAGAAAAAAAAAAAAATTCAGTATGGTCATGTTTTTCTTTCGCTGTCTACAGCTTGTTGAATATTCTCCTTCCTCGTCGGGAAGTGGGAATAAAGTTCACGGCATCGGGAGCATAATCGAGCAAACGGCCTTTGCGCTTATCAAGTGCCTCTGTTCTGCTTGGGCATTTAATCACCCTCAAAAGCCATTTATTGCCTCGTATACTCCTCTTCTATGAACATTAGCCCTTAAATACCTGGCATAATTAAAGGCGAAGCTGCAGCGCTGCGCTCCGTCTCCTGCCCGTGGAAGGGTAACAGATGAGGTGGGAGTTCTGGCGGAGTTCAAGGTGAGAGCCGTAAAGCCCATTTTCTGCATGTGTCAGGGACATTATTTTAGGAATGTCTAATTCCGCTGGCGAAAATTGAGGCTGGCTCAAATAATAATTCACGCTTAATGAACTTAGAGTTATAGCCCCGGCTCTGCGATTCCCTCTGTGCCTGGCGCGGTCGATTGGCCTTGTCAGATGTTTAAAGGATGGTGAAGAAATGACAAAAAGGATTTGATGGAATTAGGCGGAATTCCCCCCAAAACCTATTTCTTTGTGTTTAGATCCCTGTCTGGGAAGAAAGAGAGAAATTCGCCGCAGCTTTGGCTGTAATCCAGTCGGCTCCTTGATCGGGACTTTTCAGGGCTTTAACCTTGTGTGTTCTTCTTGCAGCTCAGCTCTTCAAAAGGCTCACGCCCTTTCTTTATGTGAGGGAAAATAAACATAAAGTATTGATGAAGGGTTAATACCCCCGCGCTCTGTGTAGGTAGCAAATTTAAGTACCTGTCTATCAGATTCCTGACACATCCTCAGCTACCCAACAATCAGACGTTCAGAGACTTGATCATTAATGCAGTTATCCTTGTAACACCCCTTTGATAGTAAATTAATGGGCTGTGGTATGTAGAACATCAGACTGTTGCTACTGCTGGGTTTATACACTAGCAAGCCGTATCCCAGGGAAATATGCACCCTCCGATGAGGTTGGGGAATGGAGGTGGTCAACCCAAAGCCACGCATCAAATTATTGCGAGGGAGCTAAACGTGAGTCTGCCGTGTACTCGGACTGTCTGTCCCAGCCTCCGGTTAAATGCCGACCGCGTGACCGTCTTGCTTCATGCACGAGGGCTTGAGGCATCATCTGCTGATGGCAGAGGCGTGTGTCCATAGGTTGACAACATAGGTTGTCCCACGATGGGTGAAACCTTGGTGCTAAGGTAGCTGCAGATCCTCCTCGGCAAGGTGCTGAAGCAGCTGGTGTGGCATTTCGTGCGGAGTAAAGAAAACCACAGTTTATTTTTTTGTTGTTGGTACGTTAGGAGCTGCACCGCTGGCTATTTGCTCGGCGCTTGTTCCTGCCCCCGAAAGCCTTCCCGTGGAGCTAGTGACCTGCTGAGGAGAAACGGCTGCAGCGTTGGGATGCTGGCGCGTCTCGGGAGGGCAGCTAGACCTGCCGCAGCTTGCACGCCAGGCTCGGCCAGCAACGCGGGCAAGCGTGACGCGGGGGCATCTGGCAGCCCGGCGTCACGGGAGGCTCTCCCCAAGGTTGCTGCAGACCTTGGCTGAAGGGAGGGGTTCGCATCGGGCTAGGGCGAGTGGGGGATCAGCGAGCCCCCCCCAAGGTCCCGTTACCCACCCCTCTGGTTCCCAAGCACGCCCCTGGCGCCGGATTGCTGAGCCCCGCGTCGCTTCCTGGAAAGACGGCGGTTTTTCTGGCTGTTGAAAACACTAGGCATCTGTATAAACAATTGTATTAAGCCGCTGTTGTAGTAATTGTGTTTGTACAGTGAAGCAAAAAGGCTCAGTTTACCCCTCTGCTGTCTGGAAATGATTCCTCCAGGTTATGTGCGAAGCATTTTTTCAGTGTAGTGATTTCATTCAGGGGGAAAAAAAAAAAGAGATACTATTACAATGACATATTCTTCCCCAATGGTAACTTCATCCCTGCTTCTGGCTCGGTGCAGAATCATAATTCATTTTGTCACAAGGATAGCAAATAAATAATAAGAATAAATTGAGCAGATTATCTCATCTTTAAGCCGTGCCCAGCATTCATCAAATCCATGCCAAGAAGCAAGACTTATCTGCAGTCAGATTCATCCTACAAGAACACCTACCTTAAGCTCCATTAGCGTACCTCGGAGCCGCTCACCCATCTCCCTGGTCCTCGGTTGCTTAAAATGGCGAGTCATTAAAGTCACACACATTCCCAAAGTGTCTTTCTTAGAAAAGGTCTAGTGAAAACGTATGTGTTGCTATTTCTCGCCATTGATTTTTACTGAAAGGACCAGAACGTACAAAGGCTAAATTCGACTCGGTAGAAGTTTGCTACTCATGCTGCAGATGCAAAAACATTCATTTCTTCTCTCACTTCAATGAAGTTTTAATAACAGATGCTGCAGGGAGTTTCCACAGGACTGAGGTCTCATTACTCTTAGAGGAGATGCTACAGTACATTTACTAGTATGCTGCAAAGTGTTATAAATAATTAACATGGAACTACACCGAAGAAACCTACTGCAGTCCTACTAATTGGTAAACAGACATGTATTTCACTTGGAGTATATGAGAAGTATTACCACTTTCAGTGGGATGATTCACTTGTATAAATTTAAGCTTGTGAATAATGGTTTAAAGGGTTGAGGCTTGCTTTTATTTATTTCACAGCGCTCAAAAAATGGTAGATGCATCATATGAATAAAGGTGAGGTTTGTTGCCCTGGAAAATATTGACTCTAAAGCCTCATCTAAACTAAAACTGGAACTCGGGGAGCTAACTTTGTGAGTTATTTCGCTGGAAGCCCACATGTTCAATTGAAATAAGTTCACCGAACCTACTCTAAGCCCCCTCCCAAGTTATCACAAAATAGCACGTACCGAATGCAAAATAAGGTTGTTAATTTGCAGTCGGGCTCTCAAAGCGTGCGTGATGAAGGTCTTGCCGACAGCACAAGACTTGTCTCCCCGTACGGTTTAATATGAATTTAACCTGGTATATTTAAGCTGAAAAACACGCAAGGGTGAACGGCTCCACTTTGTCTCAACTTGATTGGGAACATATTTAAGATTAAGCTGGAACAAGCCCTTTTTAAACTGAAATAAGTTTCTGCTCCCAAAAGTGTTTGCCCCAGTTTAGGTGTGTTGGTTTAATAACTGGCTCTTGTTAGAAGGCGCGGGCTTAGTTACTCACCCTCTGTTATTCCATGTGGGTGGATGCCAGGAGCAATTTTCTGCCGCAGGTTTGAGTTACCCTTGTGCGAAGGGAATGCAAACTGGACGTGAAACTGTTACCAGGTCAAGGGAGAAATGTGCCGGCATGGGTTTTGTGCAGCAGAAGCGACAAGTCGAGGCGAAAGCTAACGTGGCAACGGTGCCGAAGTCAGAAATGTTAGACAGATGGACTCACAAAATACTCAGGTTTGCAGCAGGTATGGCAAAAAGTTACGCTGTGACTCAAAAAGTCACAAGCTGCCAGCATGGTGGCACACAACATTTCAAGACTATATATAAATATCTGACCTATTTCTTATGGATAGCACAATAAGGACTCGATCAAAACCCCATTGAATTCTGCAGGAGTCTTTCCATTGACTTCAATGGCTTTTGGATTGGCCCCTATAAATGGCTCTTGAGGAGAAGATAGCGGTGCATTTGCCTGACTATTTTTATAATGTGTTTGATCACTCACTCGGTGATTTTTCAAACTTCAGCCGTTCGCAATGGGGAGCTAGTGCAAATTACAATGTTCGATGTCCAAAGAAATGTCTCTTGAAATTGAACTGAGACTCATAAAACAGATAAATGTGTTGGCATCCCATGGCCGCTGAAATGAAAGGAGAGCATTAACACTCATTAAAAGGGACAAGTCAGTGCCATGCTTCCAGTGACCCTGTCACAGAAACACCAGGGTTTTGTCATTTTATTTTTCAGTTCTCCCAGCCTTCGGGCTAGCGTGAGGCTTGGGAGATCAGTGGGCCAGCTTGTCCCCTCTCCTCTTTCTGGAAAAGGGGAGTCTAGGGGAAGGTCCAAGAAGCTTCCCAGAGTGTGGCTGCAGAGTAACATCCCTCTTGGAGAAGTTTCTTTCTGACTCTGAAGCACAAGGGCTTGTTTTATTCTGCCATGGAGCTATGCAAGTTCTCATTGCTCATGTAAGTTCTCCATCCTTTTGGTTCCCTTTTGAGCTCTTCTTTTAATGATACCCAGTAACAGGGAGGTTAATTATGCCTTGCAGGAAGAGGGGTCTCATCTCACTCCTTTGCACGGTGTTGCCTGTTGAATTTTGTTGAGGGGCTCCTCTGTTTCTCCTCTTTGAGGACTGGGAAGTACGAGGCAGCAGGTTTGTGGTGGAAGGCTTTTCCATCACCGGTTACGGTAAAATCAAAAGATCTGCTAAGGTCGCTTACACTGGAGCTTTTGCAGAGCATCACCAAGGGGTATCATTTTCATAGGCTGGAGTATTATGGTCCAGCCTTGTCTTTTTGTCTTATTTTATATAATAAAAAAACCCCATTGGAATCAAAATGAAAGCGCTCAGCGAGGTCAAAAGGCTGTTCCTGGGAATATTCTGTGACGTGAAGGAAATTCACAGTTTCAGTTTTGCCCCAGATTGCAAAGTCTCAGAATTTCTTACAAAAGAGAATTTACATGTTTTGACTTTTCTTCCAGGGAATAAAGATGTCTAGTTTTACCCTATTGTGTCATGCTCATCTAGACTATAATATTCAATCTTTGTCAAACCTAGAAATTTTCGACTGAAGGCACAGAGCATTTGAGAAATATTATGTGCATAGATTGCTTTATATGATAATAATGGAGTTGGGTTTTTTTAAAAAAAAAGCTTTTTGTGGATGTCTTGGAAGCAGACAGTGGATTAGGTATAGAAAACCGGCTTGAGGGTTACTCATCACGTCTCAGCCAAATTGCTGGGTTTTGCAAGGACACCTGCTTGGTCTCTCATCCTTGCTTTTTTCAGCTGGACACAGCTTTGGCTGTCAGTCTCGGCGTTTGGTCCAGCAGTTGGTTTCGTGGAAGAGATACGGTAAGTTTTAGTTGGAATAAAGTAGTGAGGCTCCTGCACAACCCGTGACTGGAGGTCACCTTCTCAGTGTCACCACCCGTCCCAGGGCTTGTCATTTAATTCTTTGCTTCCCGCGCTGATCCTGCCAACGATAATCCCCCTTCAATATGCAGAAGGGGCGAGTCAGGGACAGCCGTCTCCCCCGTGCCTGCTGTGGTGAAGATGACCAAGGAATTTATTTAATTTCTCCTCCATGTCCTCACGCTCTAATTGTTCCCCAGCAGACCAGCTTCGTTGGAAAGCTTCCTGCTGCCGACATCCAGGGATTCAGCTCGGGAGCTGGTTTGTGGAGGTTGTGGGTCGGATGGAAAAATCGCAGGTTGCTCTCTCTGGTCTGACCTTGCTCGTGAACTGACAGGGAGTCCTCCTGAATGTGGGAGCAGTGCTCATCCCGAGCCCCTTTCCCTTCCAAATACGCTGTTTTTCCTGGCTACTTCTCTGCTATTTACTGAGCTTGAAAACCTTGATTTTTCTCAGTAAATCCAGCCTTTTGGTTGCTTAAGACAAACAGGGAAAACTTCTCCATCAGACCTACGTGAGTTTGTGTCTGTATTCTAAACATCACACTGATGGACTCAAAAATCAGTGTCTGACCCAACGGGCCGGTCTGGTTGAACCCCCTCATTTTTAGGCTGCTTTAGGAAAAGGCATTCAAATGATGTTTCTAGATCTCGTAAAAGGCCAGGAGTATTTTGACCATGAAGAATTTCAGGGACTGTGCTTATGTATTTTACGCAGTGGATCATTGCCCAGATGCTCTTTGGAGAGAGTTTCTCCTTTCCAGGATTCCATATTACTGTGTTTTACCACTCAATGCTGGAATGGGCTGTTAGAATGGACTGACCAAAGACTTGGGTTTAAAAAAAAAAATAAATTAAGTAATTAAGAGTAATACAGTTAACTCTGGTTGGATGGACAGCAATTTGTCAAAGATCTGGTCCGTACGGCTGAATGGGGAATTAAACTGTTTTCATACCCTATTTTAAAGTAGAAGAGAGAATTATGTCCTCTGCTTAACTTTTAAGTCCCTCTGACCTGCTTAAGTGCAGTGTCTCGTATTTCTGCGCGATGGACTTGTCTGTCGGCGCTGTCCTGGAAGGCCATGAAGTGCTGCTGAGGCTGGTCCTTACGTGTCCTCAGGAAACGTCCCCGTCTGTCCCCGGTCCCTCCTGCGCGGGGTCTGGTGTGATGCAGATCCTCCTCCATTAGCCACAGCAGGACTTTCTCACGATTGAAATGCGCTATTTTTTGCCTAAAGGAGAACTGAAAATTAAGCGAACTGATCTGTTTAAACCTTTATAAATACGTGTTTAATATCTGCTTAATGTGAGATGGAATTTATGAGCCGTTAAGTGATGCTAGATCGTTTTTATAAGAATAGAGAACTCTAGTGGGAAAACTTCCTCCTGGGACGTAATCTCATAGTATTATTTTTTTAAGAGAGAGAGATTTAATATGTTATAGTTGACGTTTTCAGTGACATTGGAATATTTCCTATGCGGGAGCTTTCACAAGTGCTTTATAAATCTTTAATGGTTTAAGTTAATGAAATCCTTATGCCAGCAGTAAGGATTACGCCGCCTCTGCCGATGAGTAAACTGAGGCACGGATACAGAGATGGGCAGAGCCAGAAATGGGGCCCACGAGTCCTGCGCTTGGTTTATGGTAGCCCAGCCACTTAATGGCTTTCCCCTGAACGATGAGACAACGCTGTGCTTCGCGTCTCCCCGTTCTTTTTGCCTTTAGTGTGGTTTTGCAAGGACTGGTGCAAGCAGAGGATGTGCCGCTTCTGCTTGGCAGCCCCCATGGTCCCTGTCCTCTGTCCCCACTTTTCTCTCATGAGTTTTTTCCTTCCCCTTTTTTTTCTTTTTTCCTTTCCCCATTTTTTTCCTTTCCCCATTTTCCTTTTCTCCCTATTTTTTCCTTTCTCTCCTTTCCTTTCTCTCCTTTCCTTTCTCTCCTTTCCTTTCTCTCCTTTCCTTTCTCTCCTTTCCTTTCTCTCCTTTCCTTTCTCTCCTTTCCTTTCTCTCCTTTCCTTTCCCTCCTTTTTTTTTTGTTTTTTCCCTCCTTCCCTCCCCTTTTTTTAGTGCCCATCTGAAAGAAGCCGTTGATTTATCCACTCCCACCTCCCGCTCCGTTTGCTGGGGAGATTGGCGATTCGGATGCTCTCGTGGCCTTTCCACACCGATGGTGCTGCCGTAACTGGTCGCCTTGAAGGCGCGCAGTGGAGCACTGTTGCTGCAAGGGCAGCCCCCTCCCCGAGCAGACATTTGCCCTGTCGCAGGGCTCGGTGGGGGCACGGGCCAGCCCGGGGGACGACTCAGATGTTGTATGTGACGTAGGGATTTTAGTCTTGGTGACTTTGGGGAATGAAGAGCTTTCTGCTTCCTGCAGCTGGTGCTGAAATGAGATTTTTTTTTTTTTTATTTTCTTCCACGTGAAAAACATCGGTGAAATCCCTCTGTTGCTGTTGCAGTTTGCTTCTAATGTTTTGAGTATTTCCAAAAAATCCCCAAACAGTTTTGATATGAAACTTTAATATTGTCTCTTCTTTCCTAAACCTGCCTTTTGGGGAGAATACAGATTGATGGGTGGAGGGACAGGCAGGGGAGATGCCACATCAGGTAGCTCCTTCCCATCAGAAGAGCGAGCTCGATGCTGAATTATTTTTCCAGCTTTGGAAAAATACTCCCATTCCCAGGAAGGTCGTTAGGTGGGCGCTGCAGGGAGGTAAATCCCGGAGCAGGGATCGCGTTCTCACCGTGCAGACGCAGATCCGAGGCAGAGGCTCCCAGGCGCTGCGGACGGAGCCTGCGCCGTGCCAGCCGTGTCCCCGTCCCCAGCTGCGTTTATCATTCAGACCCTGTTCGAGGTTCGGGTTCGGTCCCTGGCCCGCAGCAGGGCGCTGAGGCTTGCATCCCGGCTTCCTCCTGCCGGCAGCTAATTAGGTTCAGCAGAGCCTCGTTAGGATCTGCTCCAGACCAGGGGTTCGCCCCTTTCCTTGGGGGTCTCGGATGGGGAGTCAGGATGTGGCCCGTGGGGGTTGAGTTTTGTAGTCGCGAGCTCTCTTTGCCTCCTGCTCCCCGTTTGGGGGGACCGCAGCATCCCGGCAGGATGCTCGTGCCAGCACCCGTCCCGGGTGGAGCTGAGAATTACTAATAACCCGGTGGCAGAGCAGGGCTATCGCGGACTATCGGCAACCGATCGTTAGGTTTCTTATGAATAATTAAAGAAAAAAAGAAAAAGAGAAAGGCAGAGAGAGCTGAAGAAATAATCTTTTTTACATTTTAATCTGGGCAGTTTTTGAGCGGTTTGATAAGACGGGTTGTAGAAATGTCAGCTTCCCCTTATCTCTAATTGACTTAAAGTAGAAGCAGGCTTTAATCCTTGCATGCAGAGGAGCTTCTGATGGGGAGATTAGGGCAATTGATTTCTGCCTTTTTAATTAACAGTCTGTCTGCTTTTAAAAACAATAGGGAGGAGGAAAGGAAGGGGCACCAGCACGTGGTGACATTTGGAGCTGGAGGCACGCGCCGGGTGATGGGCAGGCTGTCCGTGGGCTCCCGGGGAAGCTCAAGGTGCTGCCCAGTTTCTGGAGTTAGGCCGGACTGGTCCCAGTTTAAGAGGGGAAGTGCTTCCCGGTGTCTCTGAGCAGCGGCGGTGGTGGCTGGGGCTCCGGGGGTCCCGCGGGGCTGTTGCCTCGGGCGGGCTGTGAGGATTAGGGTCATCGTCCCGGCTGTGCCACGCTTCCCCGAGCCAGGGGCTTGGGCGTGCCGGCCCGGCTCG
>NW_010527429.1:0-380 GCF_000687285.1 Phaethon lepturus
AGCCTTGCATCATCTTCCCCGCAGATGAGCCTCTAACGCTCCCGTGCCATAAAACTCCGGAACCGTGCCCTCTGCGTGTTGTCGTGACAGATTTCAAAGCGAGAGGGTGCTTGAATTGGATTTATTACAACTGGAAGACAAGAAATTGTAATCTTTATGAGCCAATGACACAGAGCCTTATAATAAGAGAATGAAGTATCGTTTTAAGCGTAAAGCAAATTAGATTACCGGGGTCAAACCCTTCTACAGAGACGTCGTGTCTTCAGAGCGCCTCTTGCATCTGACATCCTCTTTTCAGGTTTCGCATTAGCATTTAAGTGTTTTTTAAATATGTTCAACATCCTAATAGGAGGAAAGTCAAGACACAGAGATCACAGGGC
>NW_010527430.1:0-360 GCF_000687285.1 Phaethon lepturus
CACCGGGCCGGCCCGGGGGGCCGGGGTCCGCCGGGCTTTGCTGCAGGCGCTGCCCGGCCGCGGCACTTGGAAGCGTAAACTTAAAAGGGAAGAATCCGCGTACATCACAGCGTTGTTTTGCGGAGCTGAGGCGACGCCGTTGCCTGGGATTCACTTTTACGGTAGCATCCGAGGCTGAATAAATGCTCATAAACGCCGCTGCGGTCTTTTTTAGTATGGGGGAATTTCGGTAGCTGAGATAATGTCGAAGCAATTTCGAGATAGTTTATGTACCGTGGTGTCCCTTAAAATTCTCGCGAATAAAAATAACGTGTAGGTTTTCTTTCCCCCCTACTAATGACAGTCATTCGGACAATTTAT
>NW_010527430.1:636-898 GCF_000687285.1 Phaethon lepturus
CACTCTCTTATTGCAAACAACGCTCCGTTCGCCTCTGGAAAACGCTTTGTTTCGTCTTTTGTTTAGTTGAAGGGGCTTCAAATTTTATTTTTAATTTTGTTTTTAAACCTGTTTCGTATCTGAAATGACGGCGGTGAGGGTGGAACCGATAAACACTGTCCGTGCGGTAAAAGCCTTATTTTGGCACAGCGCATCGGCGGATGCTTTTGCTTACCAAACCTGCGTGCCTGTCCGGCAGCACACGAGCCCCGCGTGTGCGGGG
>NW_010527431.1:0-233 GCF_000687285.1 Phaethon lepturus
CAGCCCGGGGACTATCCCGTCCCTGTGCCGTGGAACCCCCCAGTACAAGGCGGGGTGCAGGCAGGGTTCAAGGCAGGCACTGGTGGATGGGGGCTGCCAAAAAGAACTCGAGGGACCCTTCCTGTGCTGGCACTGAGCAACCCTGGGGGTAGTTTACCAGCCCGCCACAGCAGGCCCACCCTTCCAGGCCCTGGCGCTGCACCCGCCCCGACTTCAGGCAGCACGGGCCGCCG
>NW_010527431.1:274-687 GCF_000687285.1 Phaethon lepturus
GCCGGGGCCCCGGGCGGGAAGGGGAGGAGCGGGACTCCTGGGTTCCCCCGGGAACCACTGCTGATCCACTCCTACCGCCTCAGCTGCCGCCAGCTGCCTCCTTCGGCTGAAAAAAACATCAGCCGCCGCGACCTGCCCCCTCCGGCTTCCTCAGTTTCCCCAAAGGGGCACAGCAGCCCCTCCTGGACCTGTAGGGGAAAGGTGGAGGTGAAGCATGGCCATACTCTATGCATGCCCCGGGGTGCCTGGCAGGACAGGGTGGGGGCCGGAATGGGCAGGCCAGACAGGACCTGGCAGCGCATGCTCGCCCACAGGCAGCAGGGCTTAGGGCGCCAGTGTGATTGCCAGGGCGGGATGCCATGGGGAGCCTTCTGCCCTGGGGAGCCTTCTGCCCTGGGGAGCTGTGGCGGGGG
>NW_010527431.1:1103-1890 GCF_000687285.1 Phaethon lepturus
GCTATATCACCCCACTGCCACCCGAACAGGCACCCCCTCGCACCCGCGTGAGCACTGCCAAACTGCCGGCCACACTGCAGTGCTGTGCTGGGCAGAGCTGCGCTGAGCTGGCCCTAATGGTGCTTGCTGGTCCCCGGTGGCACCATACTGTCCTGGGCTAAACCAGGTCGTGTTATGCCATGCTGTGCTGAGCCAAACCGTGCCAGCCCTATTTGTCCATGTCAACCTGAGCTGAACTGAATGAACTTGGACAAACCAGGTCAGACCCCTGGCCGTGCCATGCGGTACCAAACTTAACTGTGCCAGTGCCATGTCGTGCCACGCTGAGCTGAGCCAAACCAGAACGTACCAATACAGCTGAGCTGCACTGAACCATCTGGGCCAAGCCATGCTGGGCCAGCCAACCCATGCTGGCCTCCTTGCTGTGCCATGCTGAGCTGAGCCAAACTGTGCTGGGCTGAGCTGTGCTGTGTTGAACTGAACTGTGCCAGCCCTCACTGTCATGCCATGCTAGACTGAGCCAGACTGAGTCAAACCACACTGGCTATGCCTTGCCAAGCTGAGCCAAGCAGGTCAGGTCGAGTCACTGGCCTGAGCTGTGCTGTGCAAAGCCAAGCTGAGCTGAGTGGCACGGTGCTGTGCTGTGCCATTGTGTGCTGAGCCATGCCATGAGCTGAGCTGTGCCAAGCTGTGCTGAGCCAAGCTATCTTGTGCCTAGCTGAGCTGAGCCATGCTAAGCTGAGCTGTGCCATGCTGTGCTAAGCCATGCCGAGTCGTGTCGTGCCTA
>NW_010527432.1:0-17260 GCF_000687285.1 Phaethon lepturus
TACCAAAACCTTGCCACGCAGACCCAATACAACCATCCTGCACAAACTGATATTTCAGACATTTTTCATCTTCTGTAAAGCAACAATAGAAAGACTCTGAAACATTTTTCCTGAATGACCAGACAGGTCCATTCCCTCAGTGTGTTTGTGTTCATAATGAGTAAGCCTGTCAATACTGAATGTGCTAAAAACCTGTTACACAAGTAATATGTGCTGCTCTATGCTTACGACATTCACTGTTGGAGCTCAGTGTTAATAACAGCATTAAAAATGAGACAAGTGTAAAATGAGACCCCGTTGCATGACTGCACGTGGCTCCTGTTGCACTGAAGAGCTCCACCGACTTTACGGAATTCTACATCAGATCAGATAAGGCGAGAATTGCGTCTGCGATATCTAAAGCCATTCCTACCACGGTCACTGATTTGGTGATTTGTAGAGGACTGTTACCTTTCACAGAAGCAAGTTCCTCAGTAGCAGCTCTACTGAAATCTCCACAGCTTCCCACTACTTGCCCACAGTCTCTCTACTGGTGCAATTAGCTGTGCGGGAGGTCCTGGTTGAAGGATGATGGCTTGGAAAGCTGTGATCAGGCTTCTGGAGGACCCAACAGACCACCACAGAAAACCTCACTTAGGCTATCATAGGAGGAATGAATGCAGAAAGTAAAGCAAGAATCCAAGGTATTCGGAATAATGCTCAACTGGCCACATGTAACAGGGAAAAATGTTCTTGTTCTAGACCACAGAATAATCTGTGGTAATTATCTTGATGAATGTAAAGATGACAGGTCAGATAGGGCACAATTTTCTGCTCTTAAAAGGAAGAGTGTGTCTTCTGTTTCCAAGACTGTAGTTCTTAGGAAGGAGCTATTTAGTGATATTTCATGTTATTGGTATGGCACTGGCTTGGAAAAGTGTTTCTAAATAGTTATCTATGCTTCTAAAGAGCAGTACTAAAAGTAGACATTAAACAAGTTAAACTCAGTAAGCGGTTGAGAAAGAAAGTGGCGTTTTGGCATGCACGGTTAGCACTTCTTTTGTCCATTTTCTAAGCTATTTAATTTTACACCTATTTGGATTAGTCTCTGGAGTTCAGCAACACACACAACATACCTTTAATGCAGGATTTGTATTTTAATAAATTCCAGTTTCATTTTTAGTTTCCAGATGATTTTTTTTTTTACTTTTGTATTTCATTAAATGCAAATTCTGATAACAGCTGTTTTTTTCAAGATATGTTTAATGCTTTAATGCTGGTTTAAACAAGGACAGTAATGGCATCTGTCAGAGAGATGCTGTCAATAAAATCCTGCGTAATTTGTGCAGCAGAGACTATAAAGAACATCTCTTATAATAATGTCTTTCAGAAACATGGTTGTAAGAGAGGCTCATATCTTCCTGTTTGCTCTCACCTTGAGATTTATCATAATAAAAGTTCATGTCGTAAGACAATTCAAGGTTGTTTTCTTCTAAGCGTCAGGAAAGAACTGGTTTTAATACTGTAAGAAACTGGAAAGTGAATTTTGGAAGTATTTCAAATATTCTACCATTTGATGTCCCTTTCTGTCAAGCTTATGGTAGATATTCCTGCCTAAAACAGAAGGCCACAATCAAGTTCATATTATTTTTAATGCAGTGATTGGTGCTTAAGCCAATTGTGTCAATAAAAGAACAGGACAACTCTGAAAAAACCCATAATAATTTCTGAACTACAGCTGCTCACTGATACAAGTCTCAGAATTTCCATAGGGGAGGCACTGTTTAATCTCAGAGAGCAGAAGGTAAAAAGAGAAAGTTGCCCTTTCATAGTCACCTTTGTTATAGTCATAGTGTCCACTGAAACATTCAGGGGGAGGCTAGTACGGGCTAGTATTTGTATCAGTTGTTGAGTTCCCGACAAAGGCATACACACAGAGGTTTTCCTCTTTTCACGTGTTCTGCCCTCCATTTCTGAATTCATCCTTTGTTCTAACAAAGACTTCATGGGTTGGTCTCAGTTTGGGATAGAAACACCTAAAATTAGCTGTCTGCAAGTAAATGTCTATATGTGGTCTTGGTGCTTATACTATATAGTCAGTACTCTCAGTGGAGGTTAGGGCGATCCAGCTGCCAGTCTGGTGAGTGCTGAATCTCTCTACTGACTCTCTCTATGCCCCTCACTCTAATAGTAATTAGGGTTCTATTCAATTAGTAAACATAGGTGTCTAGTGCCATTTGAGATGACCTAAGGTTATACACAGAGCTGGCAGATACAGCACAGGACCTCCAGGACACCCATGCTCTTCTGAACTTGCAGCTGAAGGCCAAATGAGCATCTTGAAAAGCACTAGACACCTATGTTTAGGCACCTGAATCAAGCCCTTACATTTAGACACCTTAATTTAGGTGTCTCAGTCTTGAGCTGAATGCTTGTACTGCATACAAAGGATTTTTTTATCTGAATTACCTTTGATCACTGAAGAAATCTGCAAGAATCATATGTTCCTCGGAGAGAGGTAGGGACTCCCCCTGTAGCACCAGATTATGGGGAGGATCTTTATAGATACTAAATCCTTCCATGTGGAAAGCACTGCTGTTAAGCTTAAGTGGCTAAAGAAATCCAGTCACAGAACTGGGGGATTAGAGTGGCAATATACAGTTTCATCTGCTCAGGCAAAGAGAGGATATTGACTGTTCCTGTTAAGCCAGGGATTAGGTAAAATATCAATGTCACAGTTATTTTAAACAGCCTTAATAATTTTTTTAAAAATTAGATGAGTCAATAAGTGGGAAAACAGGTTTCTAGACAGCAGAATACCATTAGCATAATTAACAGCTAACAACCCACATATTCTTAGTGAATAAAGGTTTACTGGGGCAAGACAAATAAAAATAGGAAATGTCTACTCAAATTCCTAACAACCATGGGCTCCCTTTTCCCATAGGAACTGAGAGATAATTAGCACCTCTGAAAATTAGTTCATTGATTTTAATGACTACATATGGATGCAGGTACTTCACTTCAGCCTAAATTAAATATTTTGTTATTTTTAGTGGTTTCCATAAAATACTACCATGGAAATAGAATAAAGCCATGTGTGGGATTCCTGGACATGGCAAGTTAGATAATTACACTGATTAATAAACATTTTGGCAGTACAATTCAGTACTTAACCTCTACTGGGTCATGGCTCAGATAGAGAAAAAATGCACTGGATCTGTTGAATTATTACACCATTCTTACTGCTTTAATGGTATCTTCTTCACATCTTTAGATTGATTTCTTCTTCTAAGCTCTGTTGTAAATCTTGGAAGTCCCCAAAGACAATGGAGTCCCCAGCTACAGCCTGGCTGTGGTTACAGACTTCAGCCAGGCTCTTTTCTCCACCAGAGCTGAGAAGTTACAGTCAACCAGCTCTCCATTGGCATGGGTTGTTGAGGGTTGTCTGCCCCAAGTCAGAAATCATATTAATGGCTTCAGCTTTCTCTATCAGAGAAAAGAAAGGAGAAGACAGCAACTGCTTCCTCTGCTTAACTTGCTGCTTCATTTCTTTCCCAAGAGCAGCCACAGCCTGAAGGAAGAGGTCACAGCGACCAATTCTCCCACATCGAGTGCAGGAAGAACAGCTGAAGGAAAGGTCTCACCACCCTTTCTTCCTAGTAGGTTTTTGTGGTAGGAGCATTGAAACCAGTATCTCAGCAGTCATCTGTCTCAGTGTATGAATGAATTTCCAGAAGAGATGGCCTCTCTCCTCTGAGCCTCCCATGTAAGCATGTTGCTCCTTAATTTAGTGGTGAGTCAATGTCTGCATTTATGCAATGTGTGCTTAAAGTGCTCTGGGTTTGGTAAGTAGCAAACCTACCAAACTCCACTCTTCAGGGAGACCTTATTGCAGCCTTCCACTACTTCAAGGGGGCTTATAAGAAAGATGGGGACAGAGTTTTTAGCAGGGCCTGTTGCAATAGGACAAGGGATAGTGGTGTTAAATTGAAAAAGGGCAGATTTAGACTACATATAAGGCAGAAATTTTTCACAATGTGGGTGGTGAAACAGCGGCACAAGTTGCCCAGAGAGGTGGTAGATGCCCCATCCCTGGCAACATTCAAGGTCAGGTTGGACACGGCTCTGAGCAACCAGGTCTAGTTGAAGATGTCCCTGCTCACTGCAGGGGGGTTGGACTAAATGACCTTTAGTGTTCCCTTCCAACCTAAATTATTGTATGATTCTATGGTTCTATGAAATCTCCAGTGGGAGCCATGGTTGCTCCATGAATCAGGAAAAGCAAGGTCTTGTAAAACTCACTGCCTTCTTTTCCATCTCCAGAAGATGGAGAATAACCAAAGAGAAGAAAAATATGTTGTGTAGGAGTGTGCAGCACATTTTCAGGTGATGTTCACAGGTGTCTTGGCCATGGCATGATTGACAGGAGCTTCACACACCCACATTGTGGAGATCTTTTGTCATCTGAGGAACACTGTCTGTCCCCCATTGTACGTATTGAGGGGGACCTGGTGAACCTGCTTCATGGTCCTGCTTAGCTTTGATCCTTTTAATAGCAAGGATTTGAAACTTCAATCATTTTTGGAGGCCCAAGAGAAAGGCAGGCTCAGTGCAGTTTTGACATCAGACCTTAGGAGGAAGGTTGCTTCTGGTGTTTGAGGGGGTGGTGAGCCATTTTAAGTAAGTAGTCAGATGTATTCCTGTCTTCTTGAATCTGCACAATGACATGAGAAAGTATGCTTGAAAGAGAAAGACAAGTTTTTAAAAACTCTCATAGAAAATAGTCCATAAGGAATTCTGAAAGTTGAAAAGAATTCAGAGGGAAACTGTAGGAAGGATTTGTGACCTGGAGAGAGAAAACCAAAGAAGGTGAACTTACTTAGCCTCTGAAAGCCAAAGAGTATTGCAGAATGGTTAAAAGTATCTATAACAGAAACATATCAGATAATAGCAAGATTTCTACAGAAATAGTAGGTCATTCCTTAACAACAATATCAAATGGCTGGAGGCTGAATTTTGAAAATAAATTGAAGAATTAATTAAACTGCCAGCTAAAATAATTGAAAATAGAGCAATTCTATTTGTTTTCTAAATAAATGACTTTGCAAACAAGAAGTTTTCTCTGTAGAAATGTTAATGTTTTCTATCAAAAATCATCTAATATTCCAAATACTTAATTTTCATACAAAGACTAATTTTCAGTACAAATACGTTGTTCAATGTCTTTGTGGTTCAACTTAGTAGCATGTTGCCCTGTTGTCATGAACATTACATGTCTCATTATGCTCCTTTGCAAAAATGTCTCATGATGTATATAGTTTCTCAATAAAAAGGAAGAGACAAGTGTAAGAAGATGTAAATTAAGCAGATTTGATTATGGTGAGTTTGAGCAAATCATACCTCCTGTATTGGGAGCTTTCAGAAACATTCTGAGAAGATATCACACTGATTTCAGGATTCAAAATAATTAAAGGGAAGGGAAACATTTTCTAAACAGTTCTAGTTAGTACATGCTATGATTAAATACTTGTTGCTCAGACCATTCTTAATCAAGACCTGCTATCTTTTTAAAATATATACTTCAGTTAAGAAACAAACTTGTGTTTCTTTCATATGCATGAAATTCTGGTTAAAACTATAACCATGCTCTTGAACACTAGGCAAGTAGTCCATCTGGCCTTCCTTTAATTAAACCATAAAAATATTGGAAAATTGTAGAGCCTAAGAAGTAGAAAACTATTGCAGAACTGACTGGATTTTTTTAATCTACTTACCCATGCCAACTTTTCTGTCAAATATGCTTCAGTGAATATAACAAAAGGAGTTTGTACGTTTGATGATATTTCAGAATGGCAGAAATAAAAAGAGTGTAAAAACAGGTCAGTTGAACTTTGTGTTTCAAAATGGAAAAGAAAAAAGAGAAAGAAAAAGAATGAAGAAAAGAAAAAGAAAACTTCCAAAGAGAGAAGATACCAGTTGCATGGAAAACTGGTTTGGTCTTACTTTGTGCTCTGCTGAAATTCCTTCCTTTGCACTATTTAGGTTCCGCCTTCGACTCAGTTCCTAGTAGTGCTCTAGGGAAAAGTTACACAGATGGCAGAAATTTGGTACAAGAAGAATTTACTGTCATTGCTCCCGTTAATAGATGGGAATGTAATATTCATTAAAAAGATTCCAAACTTCAGTCATCCCCTAATGATCATTCAAATTCCCTCATCAATGCATAATAGAACAAAAGAGATCTGTGCATTAAGAATTACTTCTACCACTTTCTATGGCATTTCATTAAAATGTCTTATTTCAATCAAGATTTTGCAGAAGCTACTTATCAGATTTGCTTATGGGACACATCGGAATAAAGGGGAAATGGCAGATGCTTCCCTGCAGTTCTGTTTTGTTTTAGTTGGCTTGGCCAGACTTCCATGTGCCACAGGTAAAATCCAACATAAAAGCTTTATGCTTGGTGTTGATTTTTATTTCTGCAATACAAATAAAACATCAGGACCATTACTCCCTCCAAGACGTGGGAGGATTTTGTGAAAATCTTTGCATACCCAACAACAAGAAACAAGCAATTAGACACTCTGTGCTACTAATTCCCACCCTCTTGCTTGAGTAATGACAGAAGGTGTCTTTGATTGTGGAGCTGGTTTGTAGTGATTTCTCTGTCTTTAGGTTGCTTTACATAATATTTTCACTCACAATAGTGCAGATCCCTCAAAAAAAAAAAAATCAGGAATTATTTGGATCACAAGCCCTGTCATCTGCCCAGAGTTACAGACAGTGGTGAGAAAAAACTGCAGTGAGTTACACTCAAGAAGTAAATGTTGACAGGGAGATTTTCAAGTCAGAGTTAGGCTGGGAAACTGGGCTGCCAGTAAGAGGGAAGGGTAAGAAGGATGTGCATCCTAAATTTAGTCCAATTTATATTTCTGTGTTGAATTGCTCTCAGGATGCTCTTTCCCCTGACTACTTGGGCGGTCCACAGACTAACCTTGTAACTTAGGTAAGGTGTCTTAAAATTCCTCGCATTGACCAAGAGCTCTTCTTTCAAGCACATTTCAGCTATTACATGCCTAGAATAGCTGTAGGAAGATCATATATGATTGCCGCTTTCCTTCTGCTAGAAAAACCTAAATTTTAATGCACCGTGAAATAAGACCATGTGCTTAAATGATAACTAAAATGACTGTGAAGCTGTTCAAGCTTTGTGAGCTCTGAAAAACCATGAAATGCCTGAGGAGAATAGTAAAACACCAAGCCCCTGATGGTGTGTCCTTCTGGTCAGCATACCATGCTCAGGGGTTAGGAGAGCATCACTCAGGTCACATCACACTAGGAACGACCCACCACTTAGGGCTGATCTGATCACCGTAAGAAGGTGTCTAGAGCAGTTCAGTGAACAGCAATAATATTTTTGAGGTGAGAAATGCAACATAAACCCCTTGACCTTGGTGTACTTATTCACCTTTGAGGATATGAATTTCATTTTCTCTTTCTCTGTAACAGCATGTTGGAAAATAACAAGGCAAGGCTCTGGATTCATCTCAGGTGAGGTTCATTTATCAGGTAACAAGTTGCTCTAAAAACAATTCAACTTCTACATAACAGAGAGTCGGTAAGCATTAGATTTTTTTGCTAAATTTCTGCCAAGGTCTGTGAGTACAAGAACATTTCAATATCGGGTTTTTTCTTTATCTGATGATGACACTATTCAAAAGGGAGTGGGATCGAAGGAAGGAATACAAAGTCATGCTTGAGTAACTTTAATCATTAATAACTTGCTCATTTATAATTGGCTAAAAAGCCTCCCCGGTTTCAGTTGTTAGTTCAATGGATTAACATCACAAGGACACTGACCTGTCGTGTCTTTGCAGAAGGAACTTGCTGAGTGGAGATGCAAGAGCAACGAGCTCATTATGCATCCTGGGCAGGGGAGGATCAATCCTACTTCAGAGAGGGAAGATGGAGAGCAACAAATGTGGTAGAATTAATGGAAAAGCTTTTGGGTTTTTTTTTTTGTGCTATGCTTTCTCTAAAATGTAAAAAAAAAGAGGGGTCTATGTTAGGTCTGAACGCAGGACTAGGTGTAAAACCAGCTTGTACCGTTTTAAGGGAAAAACATCACTCTAAGGTATTATATTGGCTTGTCAAAAGTGTCAGGCAGAAAAGAGGACACAATGGAACAAGCAATAGATATAAAGCATATCAAATTTGGAGAAAGAAAAGATCACTTCAAGACTTCTCCAAGAAAGGGGACGCTTTGCTGAGTAAATTATTTACTTCCATTCCTGGTTTCCACAAGTAATAAAAGAAAACTGATTTGCACCATCTTCTTGCTGCAGTTCAGATAAGTGACAGATTGTGGCAAGGCTTTTGCTGTGGGGCATCAACACAGCTCTTGTGGATCAGCACACTCCTGTTGTCTGGACCACGAGCTCAAGTTGAGCAAATAGATTGTACTAATCCTGGCATTACCATTGCAGAGCTCAAAGAAGTCAGGGTGGTTACTGACTTCCACCAGCCGGGGCCCTGGCCCAGAGGTTAATGACCCTCAAAAATTTAAGCTAGAGAAAGAGTTTGACCAAAGCTCTGCAACTCTAACCCAGTTAGATTTCTGTCAATTTTTACTATTCCTATTGGCAGGATCAGACTCCTTAAGCTAGAGCCAGCTGATGGATCAGTTCTTCAATTGGAAAATGCAGTTGTATTAAATTCTGAGAGTACAATTTGATTGCATTTTTCAAAGGGAAAAAGTCCAGCTGGCTTGTTCTGACAGTGTCAAAATGCTTTTTGTATTTATGTTCCGATTTTATTCAATAAATGAGATATTGTGCATTGTAGGAAATGTTTTTTTCCTAATACATGACATTATCACAATGAAAAGATTTTGTTGTTTTGACTCAAACTATCTGAACTTTTACTGAATGGGAAGTTTCACCATACTGGTTCTGTTTTTGTTTAGAATTGAGAATAATGCCAGGAAAGTCACTATTTCCTAGAGAACAACAGCAAAAACACTGTTCTCAGTCCACGTCTACCACTGACAATGATGGGAGAGAAACTGGGGAGAAAATGGAAAAGATTTGGAAAAAGCGGGCAACATTCTCAAAGCAACAATATTTATGACGTGCTTTTATTAGTATGATAGCTTATTCTGCTCCGTCAGATATTACGTTGATAATTTACTGGAAAAGTGCTGCCTAGTAATGAATAAATTTTCTTATCTAGCATATACAGATGTTTTCATCCTTATTGCATATTTCAGGGTTTTATACCTTTACCTACTCTCATATCTGAGGAATGCCCACACAAATCAAGCCTCAAAGTGAACTCCCTACTGGAATTCAATTTCGGTACTTTGCCATCAGGGTCCCTGGTGTAGTGTGGTTGTGTTCTGCCCTGACTTTGGCATCCAGATGTTACACAGCCAAGTCTAACCTCATCAGCCTAAGCATCATTGTCACTGGAGATAAGTGGGCTCAAAGGACCTGCCAAGGCAGACCCTTACCGCTGCCTTCCATTTCATCAAGAAGATTAAGGTAAGTAAATACCAATCTGTGGTAAAAACAGCCTCTGAAATGTATCATTTTCTTGAGGAAAGTACAAACATCTTTAGTTTTAAGCAAATCCAGAACTGTTTTCAGGGCACTGTTTGGCTGAAGGCTCCCAAACGGTGTCATTGAATGTTACTCTGAAGATAGGTTGCATCTCAAATAATAAAACCACAGATCTTTATGGTAACAGCCTCTAAGTGATTGTATGATATTAATTCTGTTGTGCAAAATGCCATTTTTTTGTAAGTCGACATAATTTCCTTCCTTAGAGCAGGAACTTTGCTGTCAGACTTAACAGTGATTTTCTGCAGCACGAGAGGGACCTATACCACTTCTGTGGGACAGCAGCTAAAAGGGGATGAACGGTGGCCAATGAACTTTCTCTCAAATATATTTGTCATGTGAGTATATAACGTGGCCTTGCTCTGGTGCATATCTTGCAGCTGTATTTCTAGCTGTGACTTGCAGCCTGTCTGTTTTTCACTTGTATAAGTACATCAGGATGATAAATATTTCCAAGTGTGTGTCACACCAAGAAGAAACAAATGTATATTTATATTTACCTTGCTTTGTATTTATGGATACAAGTCCTAGGGATCCTCCTCTGTAACAGACAGCTGCAGGTATACACAGGAACCTGGAAGAGAAGAAGATGTTTTCCTAATTTTAAAGGTGTGCTGTAACAGCATCTGTTTCATTGCAGGGCAGTGACTCTGTGGCAATGAGCGTGTCCCACCAGTATGCAGTGACAGAAATGCTGAAGAACAGCATCTGAACAGCATTTAGGGACTTTCAGATGCACTTGCACTGATCGGACGCTGCTGATCAGGAGACATCCCATAGGAATACTGGAGTCCATAACCAACAGGTCATATTTCACATAAGAAATTATTTTCAGCCTTCCTCCAGCCCTGTCAAAGCCAGAAGGAATAGAAAGGATGGAATTATACATGACCTTAACAAAGTTCGATTTTGGCTGGGGAAAACCACAGTGAGTGGTAATAAGGGCCTATGTCTGAAAGCCCCTGTAAGCCCCAGGGACAGGATTTTCAGGGGCAGAGCTGCAGCTCACCGCAGCTCACCGCATTGCAGAGGCTCCAGGCAGCTTTCACCTGCCCATGCTGCTCCAAGGGCTCTCCAGCCCTGTTTGGATGACTTCCCTGTGCTATTTAATTACAAGATCTTTCTGGCTCCTTATGCACTCCCATGGCTTCATTATCTGAGCCCTCCATTTCCCCCTGTTCTGTGCTCTGAGTGGTCCCATACAAAACCCACACTAAACATTTGCAATCGCACCAGAGCTCTTTTTGTACTCGAGCCAACAAGCACCCTATAAAAAAGTCACACATAAATACAGCACACACAAAATCTAGTTATAACTGAAAAGTTGCGAAATAGGTGTAGTATGAAGGGATAGGAAAGGAACTGATTTTATGAGTACGTTAGCAGGGACAAACACCAAACATGGAACCCTCTGCAGCAGTGACATTTGGAGACTAAATCAAGATGACATCCACAAAGACACAACAGAGAGATCTTGCTGTTCCTGTGATTGCTGCGACTGCTATTAGGACTTCTGCCATTCAGCAAAGCAACTGCTGTTGTCTTTGGGAGCACCAATTCAGGATGCGCTTCAGTGGCTGTAATTTAATAGTAAAGGCATCAGAGGTTGAAACCGGGAACTTGGCAGGCATGCCTGGGAGAAGAGGGCTTTGTGTGTACGAATCACTAAACCTTCAACTTCCTGCTGCAGCTCCGATTCCCTCAGTCATTTTTTTTCCAAGAAATGTACAGCCTCAGCATGTCAAAAATGAGAAGCATGGATAACCAGCCAGTGTTAAAATCACTGAGGTTTACATTGAGCTGCAAAGCCAATTTGAGAAAATTAGGAAGACGAAGGAAGCAGAGCCCTCCCTTCTGCCCTTTTCACGGATGCTCCATCAAGCTGGACCCTGGGCTGCAAGCTGGGCACCCGCACGCTTGATTACGGATTCAGGCAGCAAACTTCAAGCTCGGGCAGTTTGCTGAAACTCACAGCCTCTTACCCAAGGGCTCACGGAGATGCTGTGCCTCCGCTGAGTCACAGCCTGTTTGCATTCCCCCAGCCCACGGCAAGCACGAGCCGGTACAGGTCAGCTCCACCAACAACGCGTTAGGCTGTGCAAAGCTAGAGCAAAGCCCTCAGCACCTGGGAGTGACTTATCCAGGCTGTGCATTCCCCACGCCAGCAGGAGCCGAGAGAGCCACGCAGGCTCCAGACAAGCCGGCACCCGTCTGCATGCTTTATAGGTCACTACAAAATGCCACACAGACAGCAGCAGCAATCTCTTCTTCATCATCCCCTAACTCACATCTGAATTTGGTATATTTTTTATTGGGCATATTTTCGTTTTATCCAGGCTACCTGTTTTTACTAGGTGATTTGAGTGTAATTTTCATTTGCCTGTCAACTCTGTGCTTCACCCACGGACACATGGCCTCGGCCGACCACGGAGCCCACAGCAAAGCTGGGGGCAGGGAGCTCTGCCCGGTCCCAGGGAACACTCATGCTTTTCCAGTTGTCATTTAAATAAAAGCTCTGGCAAGCCAAGAAAGCACTAGTACGGCTGAGCATTCTCAGGGCTCCTTTGTCAGATTGACAGTCATGATGCAATTAATACACTTTCAAAAAGACAGTGTATGCTGTTGGTGTTTAGCTGGTGTTTAATAAGTTAGGATGATGTGTTTTTCTGGGATGAGAAGTGAGGTCAAGCCTTAGCACTTAGGTCTGGTGCCTACAGTAGTTCTAAGCACTGAGTTGAATCCAGGATGTGGCCATAGCTGAGACAGTGCTGAGTTTCACCATGAGCATAGGAGACAAAACTCTCCACTCCTGTGGACAACCACACGAGTACATGAACAGAGCTGCTGCTGCTGAATTTTGCTGTGATGGAGTTAAAACCTTGTGACAAAGATGGAGAAAGGGAGAAGCTTGAGTGCCCATGTCCATGTAAGCCTCAAGTCTGCCCCAGAGCACTGGCCGCAGGGGCAGGAGCGGCGCCAGGCTGGCCTCCAGCAGCGCTGGCCAGGACCTTGAGCAGAGCCCAGCTGAAGAAGGACAGGGATGATCTCTCCAGCCAGAACTGGTTTATTCCCCATAAAGAACCTGTGTAAAAAAATCTTTTTTTGAAAAACTTGCATTTTCCAAAAGAACCCAGTGTTCTCTAAAAAAAAAAACGAAATTAGCTCTCTGACTAATGCTACTATGTATACAGACAACACAAATACATCCCCACTTTCTCCCAGTTCTCTTCCTGTGCGGTCCGTGGAGAGGAGGCAGAGTTCTGCAGACAGAACCTGCTATTCAGTTTATACCTTTAAAATAAAACCAAAGTACCTTCTGGAAGGGCTCTTTAACACAGGGGTGCCTACAGCTGATGCCGTACCATACTCCGCTGAGCTTTAGGGAAAATAAAAGAAAACACAAGTGACTTTGAGCACCACTGTAACTGATCTTCTACTTGAATTAAACATTTCATTTACTCTGTCACAGTGACTGTGACCTTTTCAACTTCAGTTTGGCTCTAAATGACTGATGTTCTTCACGTTACACACACGAGGTGCAACAGACTTGTTCTGTCAAAGAATGAAAATAGCTCTGCGGGTATTTTGTCTCCCTGTTTTGCAGAGATATAACAGTGAATGCAATAAAAAGTAATGGTGTGGAAGAGATCATGCTGCTGCTTTCCAAGGGTCACGTCTATATGGCTGATAAGGAGCCCTGGCATTTCCACCGTTTACTGAATTAAAAAGCAGCGATGGGCAGCACCAAACGTGCCACACAGGTCCTGTGTCGTCAGAGCCAGCATGACCTCTGCAGAAAACTCAGGTTAGACTCCTAAGGGTGAATTTTCAGAATAAATGTGCTCTGAGTTGGGTGAACTCTTGAAACCCTTCGTTTTGTTTATCATCCAGGGACTGCTACTTACAGGGGGCTTGAAACGATTTTATGGGGAGAATGGCCCACCCATCCCCTGCTCCTGGCTGCATGCAGCCCCCCGTCAGAAGGGTCCATTGCGAGAGGGAGTTTGAAGACGCTTATCCACACTCTGCTTAGCTGATGCCAGTGATTTTATTTCTCTCAGAGAACTGAGGCACTTTCCTCCAGGAAAGAGAAAGGGCACAAGTTTTTCAAGTATCTCCGCATTAGTGAGCCCCAGGCGTTATAAGGTTCGTTGGAACAGTAATAAAACTAGTTCACTTTCATATTTCACTTCTCTTATTTTTCAGATTACCTCCTTTCCAAAGAACTTTAAGGAGAGAAGCAAGATCCCTCTCTGGATGCCACTGTGTCCCTGTGGGACAGGGAGAGCTGACACCGGGTGCCTCAGGAGGATACACACAGCCTGGAACGCCTGGGAGAAAAGACCTAGCAGCTGGAAGAAAGGGCACAAAAGCTGTCACTGGCTGGTTTCTTCAGGATACCACAGGGTCACCTGTGGTCACTTGTGGCATGTCCTTGATCACAGCCAGCAACAAGCAGAGCTGAGTGCAGCTGGATGGCTTGAGGCTGGGATTCAATACTTGGGAGGAGATAATGTGGAGGCAGAAACGGCTGAGTAGGGAGGAGAAGGGACAATACAAGCTCTGCTGCCTTTAAGTGCTTGTTGAACTATAGCCTGATTTTAACACACAGAGATACACCAGAGATTGATCTGCTCTTCAGGAATAAATGGTCTGAAAGCACGCACAGACCAGTGTCAGGTATGCACGGAGTCATGTAATTAGCAACAGAAAAGTACTTTATGGTACTTTGCAACCTTGTGAAATCCCAGCTTGACCCAGGAATAAAGATCACTTCTGACAAGAGACTGCTCAGTTTTCCAGCCAAGGGCTGCTGCAGTTTCTGCAGAATGAACCAACTGGAGAACACTACCTGAAGAAGGAGGGTCAGGAAAGAGAAATCATTGAGGATGGTACCTCTGATATTCACAGCCAATTCAGTCCCAGTGCAGACAGTATCATCCCATGGATGTTCACTGAGCATCAAAAGGCTTGGCTATAATAGCCGTGAGACTCTGTACTTGTGTGGATAAGTTGGAGAGATGAGAAACTGATGGGGGTTAGTTCACTGAGACCCCACAGAGGAACATGAACAGGACACTGAGGCAGCCTTCCCCTACAACATCGGTGACAAAAGCTGGAGGTGTCTGAACATAGATCAAAGTCCAGCCATTAGATAGCCACAGAAATAATGACCCATATATGAGCCATAATATATAGCTTCATGATGTAGAAGGCAGGGGAAAGAAAACTGAGGAAACACAGGGCTAGAGAACTCACATGGTCCCGTAACAGGTTGGCAATAAAGGGTACAAACAGGATCCAGTCAGTCTGACATGGGTCCCAGCCTATACATTGAAAGACTAGTCCTTTTTAATGGACTATTTCTCTGAAGCAAGCACGCAAATTCCTCATCGCACATGTTCTTTCACAGGTTTCCAAAGGGAGATCTAATCTGCCTAATTTATGTACCTAAATTCCTAACCCACTTGGCTAATTGCTCATAACTGACAAAAACTCACAGCTACCATGACTGTTGGCTCCAGAAGGTCAACAAAAGTTTGTACCAACACTGACAGTGATCTGGGGATGGAAAGCAGCAACTCATACCACGAAAGTTTTGACTGATGACCATGGCAAACCCCATCAAGAGGCAGAAGGCTTTTAGTGGTGAGCTCTCCTTTCTCACATATTGTGTTAGCACTGTGCACAGAGGATGCCCACACAGTTAATTCACCTGTATACTCTGACTGGAAAAACTATATATGCTGCAGGTGAATAATGTTTTGTATTAAAGTACAGAGTGTGAGAGGAGAGCCAGGCTTACATCCCACGCTCCTATCTTGTGATATCAATATATGTGACTCACCCTTCAGCTGCTCTCATAAGAAACCAAGCAATATTTCATACAAAACCTATCCAGAGACCTATTTGTCTTAAAAAAAAAAATTATCCCATGCCTCCTTCCCATTGTTTTTTGTTTTAATCAAGCTTTGTCTCAGAATAATACATTCTGCCCAAAGCTTTTCACACACTCCTAAATACCATATAGCTATGCAAATTCAGCCTATACTTATTCTTTGTGCTTTCCCATCCATTTCCTTTCTTTACTTGCAGAAGCAGTTTTCTGTTAGGAAAGACAGGGATAGTTAACTATATCCATAACCCTTCTTCTGTGCTTTGCAAAACTTTCCATCCTTGTTCTTGTGTCTTCACAAGTTATTCCCCTGTACCAAGAAACACGGGCAAGAACATTCTGTACCCTGTTTGTAGCTCTCGCTGGTCTCCTGCTGTTTTCCAATATTGTGGGTGTTGTTTTGCTTCCCAGGGAAGAAAAAAAAAAATATTCTTCTTACTTTATCACCATTATCGTAAAAACTGCCAAGAACTCCCTTGCAGACTGTAAAATCTACAGCTTGTAGATGTGCAGTCAGAACTTGCAATGGTTAGTTACAAGGTGATTATCCATAGGAATCGTGAGCTTGTTTCGGAGTCCAGTTATTGGGCAAAGCAGACTGTGTGTTTTGTGCATATGTGCAGCATTTTGTTAGGTTTTGCCAGCAGGTAATTGCTGCTGATTAGTACTCTGTTATCTTGTCTAAAGAAAGACCATGTGCGGGCCACTTGCCACGGATATGCTGATTGCCATAAAAAACTCAGCATGGGTTTCAGTTATTTATCACTGTTTTTCCATATTTAGAGGAGATGAGATAGCTTTTGACAAGTGAGGGCTCTCTTATGGCTGAAAGATAATACAGTATTTCTCCAGCTATGTTTATGTTAGTTAGCCCTATTGCACATGTCAATTATGCTCTCAAATTTTAGACTTTGCCATCACAGTTAGCATTTTGCCTGGCACTTTGCAGAACTGCAGGAGATCGAGATCCCTGCTCCAAAGAAGCTTCCAATCCAAGAACTAAAATGGGAGCAACCAAACAGTAGGCCACGGGTAAGCAGGGCAGCGTTATCAGGTCCCCCGTGTGTTGCAAGACCAGATTGCAGGAGATGAGGAGTCCTTGGGCATGTGGAAGCTCAAGGGTTTTGGGCTGACGAGGACACAAGAGGATACATGCGTGAAAGACTACGTGACACTGAGCCGAGCGTGAGCACGGCGAGCACTTCCAATGTCGACACCAGTCTGCCTGTCTGATGGGGCTGGGGACCCGCGCCGGCCTGACAGGAAGATGTCCTGGCGGAGGTGCCGCCCCGACGCAGTGCTGAGCCGGTCTGTAGCAGCACACACCTCGGGAGCAGGGGCCAGCTGGCCTGCTGGGTGGCTGTGTGAAACACACAGCCTCCCTCCGGAAACCAAAAGAAGCTTAATAGCACAAACCACTGGGTGAAGATTTTTAAGGTGGTGAGATTTGGCACCTGAGACATTGTTCGGGTTACTAAAAAGACGCAGAGAAATAAAACAACCCTCACAAGACTGCCAAGGCACTATTCAGCTCAGATTCGGCTGCTTAGCTAATTTGGAACCGAAGGCCCGTTCCCCTTCCGCCACCCTTTAGTTATTAGCTCAGGCTTCCACGTCTCCTCGCTGCCCCAGCAGCTAAAGCACGCTTGGGAAAGGCAGCCTGTCAAACACCAACCACCTCTAAAGCTCGAAGTGAGTGAAGGGGGAATAAGCAGCACGAATAGCCGCAAAGAATCTCCTGTTCTTTCCTGACCGATCGTTC
>NW_010527433.1:0-2716 GCF_000687285.1 Phaethon lepturus
CAGCAGATTTCCCACCGCTGGGTGACAAGGGGCCGCGAGCCGGCGTGCCTCGGTTTCCCCACCCTGCGCACGCACGGAGCGGGGGAAAAGGGGTTAAAACCGTGCGGGTAAAACGCCTTGGAGGGGTTAAACGGGGCGATTTTCTGCCGGGTTTTATCCAAAACATATGTTTTCGCCACTATTCGAGTTATCTGGGATATTTCCTGCGTGTTTGCTCCTATGGCAACCAGCCCAGCATGAAAGACCTATTTACTGGGCCTGGGGATAAGGAACGGCCATATGGTGTCAATTTGGAAGGCGCTCCATCCCCTCCGCCCGTCTCCTGTTCTCCCTCCGCCATGGCCTTGGCCCCTCCAGGGGTGTCCACCACGAGCCGGGTCCAGCCGGGGTTGGGGTTGGGTGCTGTTGGCAAGGTGACGTGGTGGGTTGGGTTTGGGGAGCTTGGAGAAGGTGGTGATGGGCTCCAGCAGCGGTCTGAGGTCCTTCAGGAGGATAGGGATGGAGAGAAGGTATTTGCGGCATCAGTCTGAGGTCCTTCAGGGAGACAGGGATGGAGACAAGATACCTGCAGCATCAGTCTGAAGTCCATTAGGGAGCTCGTCATGGAGACAAGGTGCCTGCAACATTGACCTGGGATCCATCAGGAAGCTGGGGATGGAGACAAGGTGCCTGCAACGTTGACCTGGGATCCATCAGGAAGCTGGGGATGGAGACAAGGTGCTTGCAACATTGACCTGGGATCCATCAGGAAGCTGGGGATGGAGACAAGGTGCCTGCAACATTGGTCTGAGGTCCTTCAGGGAGATAAGGGTGGAGACAAGGAACTTACAACATTGGTTTGGGATCTAGCCAAGACACTGGGCTGGAGATGAGGTTTGGGACAAGCTAAAGACAGCATAGCTCTGAGGTCCAACCAGGAGATAAGGCTGGAAGCTGGGCTAGAGACAAGCTACCGGCAATGTAGATTCAGGGTCCATTCAGGAGATGGGGCTGGAAACAGCAGGGAGAAGCTACCTATGCTGCTCTGAGGTCCACCCAGGAGATGAGGTTTGGAATAGGACTGGAGATAAGCTATGTGCAACACCGGTCAGAGGTTCATCCAGCTTATGGGCCTGGAGACATGACCAGGGGGAAGCTATCTACAACATCACCCTGAGGTCCATCCAGGAGACATGGCTGGAGACAAACTACCTGCAACATCACCCTGAGATCCATCCAGGAGACAAAGCTGACGACAAGCTACCTGCATCATGGGTCCAAGGTCCATCCAGGAGACAGGGTTGGAGACAACCTACAGCGAGGCGAGGCCCAGCCCTGGCCTGGGGCAGAAGGGTGCTGGGGAGGTCCCAGGGGCCATGAAGACCTCTTACCACCCCCAAAACCTGCCATGGGGGTGCAGTGAGGTCTGTCCCACCCCGAGCAGGTCCAGGCTCCTCTCGGAAGTAACCCCAATGCCCTGAGAAACCCGACAAACGGTGCATGGGGCCGTTCTTTGCTCCTTCCTAAAGACTGGGACAATTTTTGGACCCAGCGCCAGAGCGGCTCCACAGGGTTAAGTGACCAAAATACAGGAAAATGGGGCCAAAATGTCCTCTGGTCTACTGTAAAAAAAAATTAAAGAAAAAAGAGCATTTTCTAATAATCCTTTTTGTTGTTGTTGTCGTCGCTGGGCGTTTGCTGCAGGGAGAGATGATACAGCCGGGCAGGACCAGGCACGGCGCGGGACAGGGGATTTTGGGAATGATTCACTCCCAAAGCCTCCCGCAGAGGTATTTCTGATGAAAAAAAGCCAAAATAGATTGATTTTTTTTTTAAAGAAAAAAGTTGTTTTACAGAAGTGATCGTTCGCACCAGCTTTGCCATTTTTCTTTTTAATAAGAACAAAAAAAAAAAAAAAAAAAAGGCTTTCAGCCAAAATAAACCTTTGCTATGAAAATGTGCGTTTGGGTCAAAAAGCCACTTTTCACAGGCAGAAAAATAAACCAACAAAAAAAACCTGTCCAAGCCCTAAAGTGGCGGGTTGGCAAAGCTCATGGGGAGATATGTCTGCTCCGGAGCCAACGGCTCTTCTCCTCCTCTCCTCCTGCTCCTCCTCTCCTTCTTCTACTTCTCCTCTTCTTCTCCCCCTTCCACCTCTCCTCCTCCTTCTTCTCCTCCCTCTCCTTCTTCTATTCTCCTCCTTCTCCTCCCCTCTTTCTCCTCTTCCTTCTCCTCCTCTCCTCCTTCTTCTTCTCCTCTTCCTCTTCCCTCTTCCTCTTCCTCCTCCTCTCCTTGTCCTTCTCCTTGTCCTCCTTCCCTCTTCTTCTGTTGTCTCGTCTTGTCTTGTCTCTTCTCTCTTCATCTTCTCTCTTCTCATCATCTTCGTCTTCTTATCTTGCCCCTTCTCAACTCTTCATCTTCTCTTCACCTTCTTCGTCTTCTTCCCAGCCGATGCCACCCGACTCCACCTCCACCGTCAAGGGTAGGGGGGCACCAGGCAGCCGGCTGGCACCTGCTGTCCCCTTCCCAAAAGGGACCCCCCAGACTTTCCCTCCCTGGAGACCCTCGGGTGTCGATGGGCAATGGCGGCAGCCCGGGGTGCTGGTCTGGCCCCGCGGGGGGAGTGGGATGGCGAGATGAGGCGTCTGCTGGGGACAGGACAGGGTGACGGGGACTGGGACAAGGTACCTGCTGGGAATGGGGACAAGGTGATGGGCACTGGGATGAGGGACCTGAT
>NW_010527434.1:0-415 GCF_000687285.1 Phaethon lepturus
TCTCACAAACGGCGGCATCGCACTGCGTGAGGGCTTGAACCGCTTATTGAAATTCCTTTAAAAGGTTACAAAATCACAGGAAACTTTGGAGAACGCTGGGAGATCGCGCGAAGGGGGAGAACAGAAGTGCGCGAGACGTTGCGGTGAGACTAAGGTGGAGTAGGACGATGGGCTGGAGTCCGTCGTTCCTCTGCGCCGTCTGTCACAGGCACGAGTCCCTGCGAGAGGCCGCACCTCTGGGTTTTGGTGCGGGTCCCTCCTTTCCCCTAGTGCGTAAGGCACTAATGAACCTCTGCACGGGGAGTCCCGTCCCTCTTTGGAAAGCGCGGGGCACGCAGAGGGTTGTGAGCTGGGCGTTCCAGTGGGGTTACGCCAGGGCCAGCCCAGGGAGTGGTGGGGGGCCGGCGGGGGCCGG
>NW_010527434.1:446-17377 GCF_000687285.1 Phaethon lepturus
TGTTGAAAGCAGGTACAGGTTCAACACTTGGTTCGTTGAGCGAAGTGCTGACCCGAAAATACAGAACTGTGTTTCCTTCAGTGTTGCTGGCCATGCAAAGGAACCTGTCAAATACAGATACAGTTTAACAAATTTGGGGGGGGGGGGGGAAAATTAGATGATCCGCTGATAGGACTGGTTGGGTGAGGAACAGCGAAGGCTGGCTGGAGGAGCTGTGGCCCCCCTAGCCACCTACCTGGTGTCCCCCAGAAATAACTGGTCTGTTATTTCTCACAGCCAAACTTCAGGACTAAGTGTCTGGTCTAACTCCGGTTGAAACCAACAGGGCTCTTTCAAAAGACTTGCGGTGGGAGCCCCATGGGCTGTAATAGTCCTGAGGGAATCGTAGGGCAGCCAGGAGGTTGTTTTATACTGTGGTGCTGTGGATCAGCTCAGCTTAAACTGCTCCACCGCTGCACAGCCTCTAACGAAAACAGCCGAGGCTGTTCCTAATTAAAGGAAGCAGAACTGCCTGAGCTACCCATTGGGAAAAGGAAACTGTGCAAGAGAAGCAGGAAACTGAAGAATGGGGTGAGGGAAATGGCGGTTCACGTAAACATAATGAAAGTTCATTAGTTTTCAGACATTCATGTTGGGATAAACTCATCTTTCATGACCTCAGAGAACATATGATTTAGGGCTAGATTCAATATCCTCCAAAGTCCTTGGAAATGTTTCCATTGACTTAAGTGAAGTTGGATCAAGACCTTATTTGTTAATGCTCTCAATCATTTTTGCTACAATACACAGTGGCTTGGGAAGTCTGAGACATTTACAATTGGTATGCTTCTCTCAGCTCCATAAATTATATGTTTCAGCGATTTTGAAATAAAATGGTCCTGATTAGTAACAGACAAAAATAAGGCATAGTATTTTCTTGTTGGACAATCAGGTTTAAATTATCCTCGAATAAATAATTTAGCATTTTTATTTTTTCTCATCTGAGCAGGGCACAAATACCATTCGGTGTTTTTATGCTGATACCGCACCTCTGATAAGAAAGCTACCAATCTTTTGGGCTGATTGCTGCCATTTATTCCGTGATCAGTAATGTGCTTGTGCCCCACGGGAAAAGGTTGTGTAAGAAATATTTGAGCGTAGTTAAAAACGCATTCTGTTTTGCATCACTCTGACAACACAAAGCAAATTTAAATCCATCAGTACAGTACAAAGGAGCTGGAGCATACTGGGCAATCTGGCTCATTATGTGTAAATCTCTTATCTTTGCCCTATTTTTCTACATTCCTTATTAATAGGGCTGTTTGTATGGAAAGAGGATTTGTACGAGAATTATCCCCCACCTGAAATCATAATCCTCTTTGTGACATTGTAATAACTTCTTCAGCAACCACATGTAATATCATAAACATGCACTCATGACTTCAGTTGGAAACTAAGGAAAAAGAGCTCTGAAGAGACAAAGTCTGTTTTCTTGGAAACATGGACCATAATCTTACAAACATTCTTGCACATGAATTATTGTAAGCATATGTGTACTCCTGTTAAACTCCCTGAACCTAAATTATCCGCTATGTAATTCCACCGTAATCTATAGAATTAATGTGGCTCAAAGGAAAACTATCAAATACTCATTGTGATTTCTGTGCTCCACTCTGCGTCAGAGCCGTACTGAGCGTTGATGATTGAAGACGTGTACGGGGGTGACTGGCCAGTCCTACACGTGGAGTCAGGACATGTCTGAGATGGAGCATTGTCTCGTTCCTACCCATCTGATCCTGATAAAGGGCCTTGGTTTAATCAACTGGCTGAGCTGAGGAGGAGCGGGATGATTTCCCTGAGGGATAGAGGGAGTTTGTTTGGGAGAGCTAAACTGTTTATGGGAAGTTAATTTGCCAGGACCAACTCCAAAGGGTGATATATACGGGGAGGAGGAAGGCTTTGCTGGTGGTGTGGCTGGTCTGAGGGAGGGGAGGGTGGTAGTACCACCACCACCACCACCACCACCACTACTTGTGTAAGAGATGATGAAGGAAACACACCACTGGGTGTGTGGTTGTGGGTGTGATTTTGCCTGGAGCAGAGGAGCAGGTTCCTGGGTGGGAGCTACAGTGTTTGAAAGTACCAGAGCGCAGGAGGAAACTGGAGCAGGGAGTCATGCGAGCTTGGTGTGGGCAGGGGCTCGCCCTGGTGAGGAGCGGGTCCTGCCCTGTGCTGCCATCGGAGGAGCTCGCTGGCCTGCAGGTAACCCCTGGGGGAGCTGGCTAAAGAAAGTGCTTTCAGGAAGGGAAGATGCTCTAAGCTTTCTGAGTTACAATTATGTTCTCGTATAAGGATAAAGGGGAAAAAGTACTAGTGAGTGAGTACTAACCTGGTGAGGCAAGGAGAAGGCTGTACTGCTCACTCCCCCTTTGAAGTGCTTTAGCTAAAAGGCACGGAGCCAGCTAAGCCCTCCTGCAGCTCCCTTAAACTTGCAGGAGTCTTTCCCAGGTTGTCCTGTCCCATGTCAGCGTGTTTACTAGTCCTGGTGTTGTGAAAGGTCCTGTCCCAGGGTGCTGGTGACACTAAGGCTCAGAAATGTTTTAGCCTAATTAACTTCTGTGACTACAGTTATTAAAAGAGCTGTAGATTAAATGCAACCTGTGACGTTAGTAAGACTTGCATCTTCCTGCTGGTTGATGCCTGTTACATCAACGTTGGTACAGCATGCAGTAGCACTGAAGAAACCGCAAAATAAGAACTCTACTGAAGAGCCAGTGGCGAGCCTTAGCAGTACCCAGAACTGTCCTTGCCCTTTCATTTATTAGGATTCCTTTTGAAAACAATCAGTGTCCTAGGTAAGCCTGTGTAACATCTGTTCATGTGTTACCTCAAATACTTGCTTAAAACATTGCTGTGCTCATACAGCTAATTATTTTGAAATATTTTGGGGGTATACACTACCGCCCTCGGTACTTTAATTAAATATGCCATGCTGTGCGTGTGCTGTGTTGCTTCTCAACTACTTCAACAGATCATTCTCATCCTATGAGAGATCCTCTTGCCTTGTAGAACAATTACGGGTGCTATGAGGTGTTTCTAGCAGACTCCTCTTTCCTCTGTACCAGACTACAGAAGACAACATTTTCTTGGCAGTCATTAATTCTACCTAAAAGGCCAGCTTACAAGTGTCTTAAAATCAACATCTGGAAGAACTAAGTGCACGGACTTCTTACAAATACCACAAGCTGAATCATGGGGCGAAATTCAGCCTTGATGGAATTATTATCTGATATCTGTGTTCTGTGTTTTCCCTGAATTGCTTGAGTAAATTCCCTTATATGGAGATGTCTTTGGAGATGCACATGATGCCAAAATGCTCAGAGAATTGCATAGGACCAAACATAAAATACTGCAGTAGGAAAAAAAAAAAAAATCTAAACCCTGGCTTTTCTTGAAAGGAGGTGGTGGTGGTGGAAACCCCTGATCTGAGAAAGGTTTTCAGGCATCAGTTCTGGAAGTTTTAAGACTGGGAGCCTAAGTCCCTTTGTTTTGTTTTCTTTTGTTTGGGTAAGACTCCCCTTTGTGTCTAATTTTTAAGGACATAAATATTACTCACATTCATGATAAAATAACTTGCTGAAATGAAAGATTTATCTACATGTTGATAGAGATTAAGCTGTATTTAAAACAAACCAATATATTCAGATTGTTAAAATATTTAAATGCATGCTACTTAATCCATCACTTTTTCATTGGTTCTAACACTGATGTCTTCTTCTGTCCTCCATCCTCTTATGAAAATAGAGGGGTGGGTTTTTTGTTATCTGGGTGGTGTTAGCTGTTGATAAATAAGCTTAAGGCAGAATTTGTGCTCTTATTTTTATTTGAAATTCATAACCTTCCCTTAAAATGTGATAGTTGCATTCTTATCAGTGGGGGTATAGCTAGAGAATACTTGAATGCCAAAGTGTTTTCCCGGATAGAGCTAATATAAAAGAGTAAAAATATAACTTGGCTGCAGCCTGATTCCTGTTGGGGATGCTGTGTTGTCATGTGCCTCCCCTGCCTCCCCATTCTGACTGAGCTAAAGGCTTGCTCTGGCATTGGCTTTTAACTTGCTAAAACCGGTATGCAAGCAGAAGGCGACAAAGGACTTCAGATTGCTTGCTGTGCAATCAAAATGCCTGACATATTTCAGAATTTTCTTCCTCAAGCATCGTAACGGCAAGTAAGCTTGCTGGCTTGCAGCAGGTAGTCAGTCACTCCTCCCGCCTGTTTGGTAGGCTTCACTTCTCCAGCAGCAGGACCGAAAATATTTGCAGACAGTCCGTGTCACCAGCATACATGTACTGAAGTGTTTGATTCCATTCGTCAACAAGCTAAACATTAACAGCCATCAGTTTTATTCCGCAGTGATGTTTACCTACAAGAACAATATAGCAAAATACACAAAGGAAGTGCCTGCAGGGACAACGTGCGTTTCCAGAACTGCTCCTTGTGAGGGAGACAAGACTTGTGTGTCTTCCTCGTTCTTTGTTTTCTTTCATGCTTGTGAAGGAAACAAATAATTCAGCTTTCATATCTCTACTTAAGGCAGACTTCGGTAGGCAGATAACTTGGCACTGTATCTTTGTGCTCCTGTTAAAGAGAACACTGGACACCTTAAAATGGTGGTTTTTTCCTTCTTAATTATTTTGCTTCCGATGGCTCTTCTTAACTTCCCATAAGTAGCACTGTTGCTCCTGACGTTCACCAGGCCGCTTCCTCGGCAGCCCTGGACGTCAGAGCTGGGACCTGCACCGACTGGCCAGCGGAAGCCTCAACTCTTCCTCCCAGTGGCGGGGAGCAGAGGATGTGCTTACATACACCTACTGCCGACAGACAAACCGTGTCTGAACTCTAACACTGTCATGACAGAGAGAAATGGCAAGTGGCCTTCACACGCTGGCCACTGATGTTAGCCTGGGAACGTGCTGTTTCGGGAGCCGAGGGAGTGCTCAAAGCATCGGCGCACCTCTGCTGCCATGAGAAGGGGCCGCTGGAGGAACGCTTTAAAATTACCAGGACTTGATAGTAAATAAGCGTCCCACTCCTCTTAAACTCTGAGCAGATGCCAAAATGAGTGATATAACCAGTTAATTCTAACGCAGAATGACTCTGAAGCCTGAAACTTTCCTTATTTTTCTATTAAGCTTAGTGAGTCGGTTTTCTGCTCTGTGTCGGTGGGGATTGCCCTACTAGGGAATTAAAGGAAGGAAGAAAACAATAACTTGGTGACATTTTGTGCTTCTGTAATTCTTGGCTTTTAGCTACCACTTTAACTTTCCATATATACATATAAAATATAACTTTCCACATATATATTTCTGGCTCTCCGTGATGTGGTCAGAAGCTATTACATTTACCATTTGGCTGATGCCTGCTCAGTGTGATCTGAGATTGATTTGAACACTTTATCTCCTTTCCTGAATCTCAAAACTTGATTTTAATGCCACTTGAGCATGTTCTCCTTGCTTCTATTTGAGTGCAACTCTTAACAGGGTCTGGGAATGTTGGATGGAATGTCGTCTGGGGAATGGTGTCTTCAACCAATTTTTCTCTTCATCCTCCATTGTGTTCCCCAATAGTAACTTCAGAACAGAATTGATTTAAAATAGTGTGTGGTAACATTTCATGCAACTTCATGTTGCATTATTCAAAATTATTTATTTGGATACCAAACACAAAATAATTAAAACATTGACCTGTGAATAGTTTGGTTTTCTGGTGGTTAAAATTTTCACACTCACTTACTGAAACAAGACTATGCTTCAGCACTGCTGATATTTTAAAAGGCTGGTTAAATACTCTTGTATTAATAGTAAAAATCTGAATACAGAAAAAAGGAAGAGAAACCTTCTTCTTGATGCTTAATTCTATGACTTCCAATTCTATGACTTAATTAGCTAGGCAGTATTTTCTAAATGAGACTAATTCCTCATTAGAAATATTTCCCACCTCTGACATGGTATTCTTACAACCTTTAGAAAATGTAGTGGTTTTTGTCTTTTTGTTAACTTTAGTTCATTATCGTTTTTTGAACTTCCATGGTAAAGCTTTACTTAGAAGTTAAGGTAATTTCAAGAGCAAAACGATACACAGCAAGTGATGTTCAGAGTGCTTTATAGGGTTACTTGGGACTGAAACAGTGCAAAGGAGAAAAGGCTGCTGAGTGTTGCACATGATGAGTGACTAGCTGAGATACAGTGGCATTTAGCCAGAGGCTGGCTACCATGGTGTGGAGTCTCAGTTATTACAATAGTTAGGATCCCAAATCTGTTTGGATAAGAGAGGTTTCAAATAATCCGTGTCACTGTTAATGTACTTCAGTAGATGTCAGAGGATGTGATTCAGACTCGGGGGGAGAGAAGGGAATTAGGAATAGCTAATGCTCAGATAACTGAGACTGTACCAGAATAAAGAATCCTGAGGTTTTTAGCCACTTTATCCCAGATCATTAATCTTGTCCATTTTATGCTTGTATTGCATCCCACAAAACTTCAGAATTTCCAAAAGTTGTTGAGTGTGGGATTGGGTTGGGGTTTTTTGTGCTGTAGAGAAGTCTTTTTTTATCTTTTTTTTTTTTCCCTCCCAAACTAGAACAAAGATTTAATATCTAAAGTAGTAATTTGCTTAAGATTTAATGCAAGTAATACCTACGGTTTAAAACTCAGTGATATTAATATGATCTATTTTGTGTGTGCTAGGTGTGCTTACTCGGTAGTAGATGCAGTATTGGGGACGGGACTGCTCTGTACCTGCAGCTCTCGCATGTGTTTTGCCTGCTGACCTCTCCAAAAGGGGGGTGTGTGGGGTGGAGTGGGAGCTGCATGCAAATAGAAAGTACTGGAAATGTTTGCTTGTAAACACAACGGAAGATTCTAGATATGGAGATTAAAAACACTGAGCAAACAGAGACTTTATTTTGTATCTGCATTGTATAATAAACTTTCTTCAGAGGAAAAGCTTGGCAAATGAGCATGATATTCTAGAAATACTCATTACATCACAGCCAGCGGAGTTCAGTGCTACAGACCAGTAGGAAACGTGGCCTATTCAGTATAAAGCCTTAATTGTTTTGTGTTATGTATTCTGAATCTTCAATAAACCTGAAAGAACTGGGGGGTGGGGGGGGTGTAGGAGGGCAAGGCAGCAGTAATAATTTATTTCCTCTCAGAATTATCTGTTCAAGCTTTCCTACAGTAGTATTTTACCTGGAAGCAGCGTGCTTTGTATTTCCTCAGCCTTCACATTCTACCCCCATTCTTGTTACTCAAGGAAAAAGTTAGATGAAGGTTTTCATGAATTATCTCTAGTCTGGAGTTAAATTAAAGATAGGCTTAGAATTGTGATTATGCTCTGAGATAACGACCTTTGCTTGTCAGTGGCCAACTTCTGTCTGTAAGTGACAGAAGAGCAGAGATCCCTACACCAATAATTTTTGAAGGGGTATCTTTTGTATCTAACTACACTCCAAAATCTGACTTAGTGACCTGGCTACAAAAAGGTACACTCTTTTTAGGAATTATTACAAATATTAATGTAGAGCTGTTAAGATCTCACTTAAAAGCTTCTGTACAAATATTGCAGCATTACTTTTAATACTTTGCTATTCAGTGTGGGTATAAAAAGAACATTAACTGTGATTTCCAGCTGTCATGCTTGCTTTTTTACAAATGGTTGCCTGCAAAAACAGGCCCTGTTTACTGCTGCTGAATAATACTTTCTGGACTTCATCTTGGCAGTGAATGTTGGGGAGATATCCTTTAAGCCACTGAATTGGAGGTTAGGACATTCATTTCGGTGTCAGCCGACATCCCAAACTGGATCATAAATGAAAAGCAGCAGAGTTCAATTGCACTGTATAACAATAAAGCAGGAAACACTAATTGCCAAACTCCTGGCAGCTGAAAGTAGAATTTACAGTAATGCTAACTGAGCAGATCTGACTGTTGATATAACATGACAAATATCCACTCTTTCTTAAAGTGAGTGTTTTTTTGATTTTAAGAACTTACTGTGCACAAGTGCATGGGAGGGGCAGGATTATTTACAACAACTTCACTGCATTGTTTAGAATACTTCTTAAATCTTGATAGTAAAAAAAAAATAGAATAATGTAACTTTGTGTTGTGAACTCATTAAGAAATTATCAGCTGCATAGTGCAAGGACAACTTCATCTATCTATGAATATTCTTTCTCTCTTTCTGAAACTTATAATAACTCTTTTTGAGCAGCTGTTTAAATCCAGTACCCTCCAGAAGGTCATCTTATTGCATAGTCACGAACACCTGATTTCTCTATTAAAAAAAAAATAATCACAACATCACTTCTGTTCCCACCCCCACCCCCCCCGCCCCCTCCAAACCGCAAATGAAACATTCTGGGTGGAACAGTAGCAAAGATCTGGTGATACTGAACTAGTGTCTGTGCTACCATTCATGAGCTATCAATTTACAATAGACTTGTTTAATATGCGTAATATCTTAAATGATAAAGTGCTGTAGCTTGTTTGAAACATGAGACATTCCTTGCCGAGAACCCTCACTTCCCCCATTTTTGTCTGTTAAATATTATTATTGCCCCCAGTCTCTCTCTGGTTAGAGAATAACAAACGTGTCAAACGCCGCCTTCAGCTTTGTTTCTCAGGTATGAGCAGAGATAACAAAAGGCATATGTAAAACTGATGTTATCAATCAACAAATACATCTTTTTGTAGATACATGCATCGTTAAAGCCTATCACTGGCACAGCTAAATGTGAAGTTGTGTATTTGTTGCATGCATATTTGTCTGATTATAAAACACTTAAAAAATGTTTTGAGCTGAGGTAAAAAAGATGTAAGAAATACTAAATGTGAAATTTGACACTGTGCAGAATAGTCACCTGAGTTTAAATAAGCACGTCAACAAAGGTTGATCTTCTTGTATCACACATCACTTTCCTTCTCTATTACCGTTGCAGCATGAAACAGCGATGCAGATGAAAAACACTGTCCAAAGCTATCACAGTGAAAGCTACTGTTTTTCTTAAATTCTCATGCAAAATCCTGTCCCTTAGGAAGCTGCTTTCTGCAAGATGACCTCTGCCTCAAGGGACGTCCTATTGATTTCAACAGTACTGTCATGAGACTATCATTACGCTGTAAGGAAGTAAGGTGATGTAAAAAAAAAAAAGTCCAATCCAAGTTTCAGAAAGGTCTAGGTTCAAGTTGTGCTGCAAACACCCAGAAGGGCTCAATGCTTACTTTCCTAGATCCTCAGCCACCTCCTAGAACAACCAGCTGTTTATTGGTACAGTATGTGGTCTCATCACGGGCCAGCAAAAGGGGAGGAATATTGAAGTACTGACTGAGAGCCAGGGAGCTGCTTCAAACACCTTACACAGTACTTCCTTATGCTCTGCCTTACGGTGACCAGTACTAGCAGTTTTCTAACTTCCGTGACTGTCAGATCTACTACAAGAATACAACTTGGTTTTCTTTAAATGTACATTTTTTGGAAAGTCCTCATTTTCTGTTGTAAAATTTCTGAGCTGTGATTTTTTTTGTCCCATAATATAGACACCACCCTCCCAGAGCATTACTCTACCAACAATTAAATAAGCTTCAGTTAAATGATCTTTGTGTTCATCACATGCAAGCTGTCCTTCATTCACATAGCATTACCAATGAATGGAAGACTATTTTTGCTGAAATAATAATTAAAAACTAATGTCCTAGGGAACGGTTATCTTAAGCACTACATTCAATAACCAGCTCATAATTACTTTCATGAACTAGTTTCCTGAAGTCAGTCTGAAAATGTAGATGAAGGGTTGTATGATCTATTCCTAGTGCTGGTCAGTCTCTGATACATATCCTGGTGATCAAAGCTCTTATGTACACCATGAATGTTGATGTCCCTTCCTCGACTGGAAGGGAAGACGATACCTGTGTCCAAACTAACAGTGAACATGTAATGTGCATTACAGGGACAATATGAACGCAGTTTGCTCTGATCTGTACAAGGTGAAGAGGGGTATTGAAATCTGCTGTAGAAAATGTTTATGAAGAGAATTTTATTGCTTTCCTCTGCTATGGTGTCTTAAAATAGCCAATGTTAGATAAAAACGTATGTTTCTGATTTGCACAGTAAGTTTTAAATCAAAGAAAAAAGTGACCTTTTAAAGCTTCAACACTTGACATGCACGACCTATGTCAGGCTTTTACTAAGCGCACCGCTGCAAACTACCAGGAGCAAAGTGGGCTGGCCACAGCTACAGTCCTTTTCGCTTGCGTTCATTCCCAGTGCCTCCAGTTGGGAGAGCAAAAGTTCCTTTAAAGAAGAAATAAAAGCAGCGTACGATCAGCAGCTTGTATCTGCTGCAGTACTGTAACTCCATAGCCCACCACGCTGACTTGGTTCCATGTGTGAGCAGCAGAGGGAAAGGCAACACAAACATGATTTGAAGGGAAATACAAGTACTGTGTACGCAATGTGTATGAGCAACCGTGAAGACATCTGGCAAGGGTCTGTTAAAACCCTTCATTTCCATCATGAAGACATAGGAGACGCAGTCCTTAGAGAGAAACAGTGACAGCAAGCCTTTTGTGTCATTCGGCAAGGACTGAAGTGTGGGGCAGAAATGTGTTCAATTGGATTGTGCCACTTGGCACTGAACCAAGCAAAGGTTTTTTTGCAAGTGCCACTTGTACCTACCTGTGTCCGAGATACTCCTCCACGTAGACAGCCTACTTTCTCTCCTGTCCCAGGAAAACAGGCTGCTGCTTGGATGAGATTTGTGATAGCACATTGGCTAAAGCACACTGATAAGCTCATTTGGGGGTGAAAAAAGGATGGAAAAGATGGTCTCATCGGGCCTCTTCATGCTCTGTAGCCCCTTGCACAGATGTAAGAGGATCTTTTTACTTTACAAACATGATTTGCATTTATATCTCTAAAATGACCTATGTGCTATTTGTATACAGCAATCTTTTGTGTGAAGGCATTGATTGTCATCTCTTAGGACAGGGTGTTTTTGCATGAAAAACAGGTGTCTGAAGAATTGTGTGAGTACAACTTCAGAAGTTACTTTTGAGACTTTGACTACTGTCCCCAGAAATCCTTAATGGCTTGCAAAATGTTACAGAACAGCGTAACTTTTACTCTGGTTACTGCAGAGTTGTAAGAAATGTCATTCATTGGCTAAAAGTAGATCAGTCTGTTTAGCTGTCTTCTGGCATAACTTGGAAACAATCTTCTAAGCTGTTCAACCTTCTTCTCATATTGTTATTTTATTACAGTCAAACTTGCGCTCCTTTCTTATCTTCCCTTCCTCCTTTTCTAAAATAAAATTAACCTATTTTTTAATGTACATGCAATATATACTCTGCATTAGAAGACGACCAGGTCAAAAGAGAAGCAATGCTGAACACTTAATATTTGTCAAGCAATGAATATCTAGATAAAACAATCTGATAACTAAAACTCATTTAAAATTTGGCTTCCACACTGGGACTCGGGGAAAGAATTTTTGGATGCTTTCTGTTCTCTTTTGAATCTTTGCCAATTTTGATGCTGGTATTTCCACAAAGTCATATTTGTTTTCTTTAAGAAATATTATTTCTTCCCTATTTTGCTTTAAATCTGTAAGATATCATGTTTTTTCTCTTTTGGAAACGGAGGAAAAAAAAAATAGTAATGTATTTCACTCCAAACATCCCTCACATACAAAACACAAATGTGTTTACCTCAATGTTAATATTTAAGGGAAAGAATGACACATAGCAAAGCCCAAGAATCTAAACATAAGGAATCCAGCCAGCAACCTTTAAGTCTTTGGATAGACCCTGGGAGCATAGGTTTCTGTCCCATGCTGGGAGCAGGAAGAATGCAGTTTTCCCCCAGAACAATGACAGTTTGGTTGTACCCACCCACTACAAACAAAAGATAAGAGCTACTCAGTAACAAAATGCTAGTTTACTTGGGCTCCACCATGCTTTTGGAGAGAACCAGCAGTTACTTGAGATAATCTTTTCAAGGAAGAGTCAATCTAGTTGATAACAAAGCCTCCTTTAAGAGAACTCAAGCCAGGAACTCAGAATTTTCTGTGTTCTGTCCCCTCTGGTTGCCATGCAGCATCTTGTTGAAGGCTTTGGTCAGAATTAGGCTGTGATCTTTCTGTTTCTGAGCTCTACTGAGTAGTTCTAGCTGCTTAAACTTTAGACTTCTGGGTCCTTAACTCAAGTTGGCACTTGAGCCAGTAATCAGTAAGGAAAATAGCAACAAATATAAGGAAATGGGTACTGCCCCACTCTCTCATAGCCAATTACCTGGATTAAAAACCACTTTGTATGCGTTATTTTAACCTGTGTTTCCTAGGTTGACCAAACAGAGTAAGGAACATGCTGTTAGGGGAACACAGACAGAGATTCTCTTGGCTTTGCTCCACCAAAAGGCTGGCAGTGAAGTAAAGGGGAAAAGTCTTCCCAAGTCCTTGAAAATCAGATTCCTCCACATCAAATGGCCTAGAGCACTTCAGTTTTTCAGAACAGCCTCTTGTGAAGAAATCTACCGTTACCTTCAGAGCGTTTACATGGGAGGTTACAAGTCTGAACAGGCAAGTGATTTCCTTTAGCAGTAGTTGTTGCCATGCAGGTGACAGGTAGAAGAAAATTCCTGGAACTCCCCAGTTTTCAAAGGCAGACTCATGAAGTTTATGAACCCACAGTTTGAAAGTGCACCAAAACCCCAAATCCTGCCCTGGGCAGGGAGGAACCGAGCAACCAGAGATCCTCTCACTGAGGTATAGAGCTGGAGCAGGATGAGGGTGGGCTACACTCTGCTTTGCCTTAAACAGAACCAGCACGTGAACTCGGCGCCCTTTGAGCCTTGGCTGTGTTTACGGATGGGCGGTCTAGGAGCCTGCCTCGCTGCCAGGCCAGCGGGCTACTGAGGCACGGGATGTGGTGCGTGAATGGAAGCATTCATTGCCTTTCTCTTCTCATGCTTCTCTAAGCCTCAGGGCGTTGATCCTGTGCTGTTGCCCCTTACCCTGAGCATAGGAAGAGGCTGCCTCTGTCCTCATTCCCCTCTACTCTAGTTCCCTTCCAAAACAGAAAGCAAGATTCAAAGCAAGATTCAGTGCAGAGAGCACTAATCCAAAATAAACTACCATTAGCCATAATAAAGTCCAGTGTATCTCCAGTTTACCAAACTATCTGCAACTGTGCAGAGAGTCCCGATAAGCTAGTCCTCGCTCCAGTTCAGGGAAAAAAAGGCCCTTGCACATACCAGATTTACTTCAGCCAGGTCATTTTCAAGGACCTGAGTACGTACTGCACAGAGAACCCTTCCCACCCTTAACCTATTAACTGCTCTTTAATGTCAGACATAATCTAGGTTAAAAACCACAAAAACTGTCTGTTCTGAATTCACATGTGACCACATGAAGGGACTCCACTTACGCTGAGGATTATTAAGCCTGTTGGACAGGTTACGGCGGCTGGCTTCCCCGCAGGGCCTGGCAACATCCTGACAGTAATTTTCTGCATAATGTTTTCTGATGATTTCTAACGATTTTCTGCATAAAGCAGGCTATTACTCTAGACCCTTGTTTCCTAACAGCAGGAGCCACTATTCCTGTTGAGCAAAATTCCACGCTCCCGCCCCATTCCCTACCGGAATAGCTGCTGCAACGATCTGACATCTGACGCCGAGGAAGAAGCTTCACAGAGCGAGTCTCCTGCTGCAGCAGCGCGAGGAGCTGCTGTTGGCTTCACCAGAGTCAGGCTGTGCAGTCTGTAGAGCGTTTCTACTTTTCTTTGAGCTTTCTTCTTTGTGTATGTTTCCGTAGCCAGACACATAGCTCTGTGTGGGTACAGATGACAGATATGTTTACATTGCTTTATAGGTGGAACGGTGTGTAGAATTATGTTTTGCCAGATGAATGTGAAATGCTAAAGTAGGCTTTCACACACTCAGCTCCAACAAAATACCTTTTAAAAGCTGTTCCAATGTACGGAATACCATTTTCCATGACAAAATCTTAAGTGCGTATTGTACTGCCGAAAGTAAGGTGCTTAAAAGGAGAAAACAGGATATACCGAAAGTCAAATTCACCATATCAGGAACAGAGAGGGAAACTGTTCCTTCCCTTATTACTGATAGTAACATGTTTTTTTTTTCTTTTCTATATTTTAGAGCCTGAACCAGTTCAATCGTCCCAAGTGGCAGTTTGCTCTCCGTGATGTAAACCCGCTCAAGATTTTTGCACATAAGCTTTGAAGAAAGTACCTCTTAAATCTAGAAGTACCGTGCCTGTAGCATGACGCTTGTCACCTTTTTATTTATCTTAAGAAGTGAGCAACAGTTTTCAAAAGGTGCATTACAGATTATAAGGACAGCTCTGACAAGCCCAGAGGAAAAAATATACTAGTTGAATGCTTTGGGGGTTTTGGAAGACTGTAGACTACAAACTGTCATGAAGCCAACTTAATATAACTGTTTCCTTTATACTCTAAGGATTCACAAGGGACTTTGCTGCTAGCATACAGGAAATAAAGTCTGTTGTGCTAGAACAAGACTTTGTTTCTTACAATTTAGAAAACTACACAACGTTTCCTTACAGGAAATGTTACAATTAATACAAATTCCCATATTTATTTGTAGACAAAAATTGCCATTCACATAGCAGGAAAACTAGATGAAAACAGAGGCAGCATAGACTTAAGGTTATTGGTGAACAGATCTACACGATGGCAATAAATACAACTACACAAAAATGCACTTAAATATAGCAATATTTTTATTATTGTCTCCCTTTCCAGTACCAGCCTAATTTCTTATCAGAAATCCTTGAAAATAAATTGCTCTATGAATGCATTTCTTCAGTGAGGAGCTTGCAGGGTTTATTTTAGGTAAACCTGTTGTTACACTATTCTACCAAGATATACTGACTTGGGATATTTTTCCTTTAGATCAGGCCACTGAACGATGAAGTAATCTGAAAAGTAGTAAAGAATCTTTCCAGACAGGGATAAAGTTTCCACGCGGCAGATGCTCTCTACGTACACAATGGTTGTTCTCTTTATTCCTAGAAGCCCAAGAAGAAGAGCAGATATACAGACAGGAACACATGTTCCTGGTCCATTGCACAATATCTAAAAGAGATGAAACATTTTAAAAAAGTAAAACATGAGTTTTTTCATATGGTAAAGAATTAAAAGTGTGTATATTCATATAACAGTACTTTACACAACAAAATTTCCGAAGATACTTTAAAAAACAGAAGAGACAAGTGAATATGAAAAAGAAAAGGCGGGGGACACATTATTTCAAAGTAGCTGTCAAAAAAGATCATCTTTCTTTAAACGTCAAGGAGGAGGAGAAGAGCTCTGTGATGGCACAGTTAATTCCTATGAAGGAAGCAGAATTCCTTGACTCATGGGTATGTAACTAAAACAGCTTCTAATCTCAGTCACAGCTTTATGTTGTATCAATTATGAGATTTGTGCACAGATTAAGGCATAATAAGTCCAAAGAAGTTTAATTAGGATTACTAAACCTGGGATGCAGTTATAAACCTCTTGAACTTTGGCTTAAGTCAGCAAAACACTTAAGAGTTCAGCAAAAATGTGCTCATGAATTAGGACCTTCATCAGAATCTGCTAGCTGATATGCACAACTGGATTTTTTTTTTTTTTTTGCTTTTAATAAACACTAGTACATAGAAACAAGTATACAGAAGAAAGGTGTTTTGGTAAATGCATGTCACGTCCTTGTAGCAGAGGATCTCAAATTCACTTATAAATGTTAAAAACAAAAGAAAGTGGTCTTTTAATTTTAGACATTGGTAAACTGAAAAAAAGATTTCTTTAAAGTAAAAGGTTTAAACCAGGGTATGTTAGGCACTCTACTTGGGTATCAAAATTGATTTCAGGCAAGGAATTTCTTACTAAATTTAACTACTACCGTGTAATCAGCACTTTCCTGCACAGCTGGGGTTACATGGAAATAAAGAGTTCATTTATAAAATCATTGCCCTATGTCCTATAAACTCACATTTTTTTGTTCCAAGTTCACCAGCTTGTGAAAGATGTTATATTGGTGGGGGGAAAAAAAAATATCAGCGTTTCGGGATATAAAGAGTTCTTTTATATAAATCATTGCCCTGTATCCTATAAACTCACATTTTTTTGTTCCAAGTTCACCAGCTTGTGAAAGATGTTATATTGGTGGGGGGAAAAAAAAATATCAGCGTTTCGGGATATAAAGAGTTCTTTTATATAAATCATTGCCCTGTATCCTATAAACTCACATTTTTTTGTTCCAAGTTCACCAGCTTGTGAAAGATATTATATTGGTGGGGGAAAAATATCAGAGTTTCTGTTTCAGGGCTGTAGCAAACATTTCAGAATGTTTCCTTCCCTGCTTTGTGGCAAGATCCTACTGATAAACCGGCTAACAGCACTTTTCCTCAGTTAAAAGCAGCAGCAGCAGCTTTGGTGCTACTGAGTTCCAAACTCTCTCACCTGTACTTTCCTTTGCCTTTAAAATGGCCCCAGAAATCTAGCTTGGGGGTGTCATGACCATAATGCCGTATTTTCTTCTCAGAATCAACAGAATGTGATACTGTATGCAAAATTATTCCGATTCTATTGTTGATCTTAACTGTTTATTCATCCAAGACTCTCGACATTTTCTGAAAGATCTTTACAAGCAACATGCTGTATACTTTCTTAATCTTCAGATTTTAGGGTATCAACAGCCACAAATACTTGTATTAGAAAATTACAACAGTGTGACTCTCTAACATTAGCAATTATATAGCTAAGAAGCAAAGCAGCTAAATACATCAGCTTTGCATGCTAGATTTTTGAGTAATAATAATTACATAGAGTAATATACTATGGTTTCAAACCTCCTGCTGA